>NC_133472.1:25137538-25194410 GCF_025370935.1 Choristoneura fumiferana | reverse complement strand
CAAAGTCATCACATCAAAGTGAAGTTAGTGTCACGTCATCACGTGTCACAGGTTTGCATTTCGTTCTCAAATTGTGACCTCTTAAGGGCCCCACACACGGTACGATTCGTCGATTTTCATCAGATCGATCGTACAGACGAATCGTACCGTATATGGGGCCCTTTAGGTCTAATTTCTTTGATTATGAGACAGAGACATCATAGTTTATGGGCAAATAAGATTTAGGAGAAATATCTACTAGTGAAATACCGATACATAGGTTAGCTGTGAAAGTACGTTTGTGATAAATATTAAGGCTGGGAATATACGTCAGATTTTTCGATAAGTACGACAGTCTTTACACTGGCAAATTTTTTTTTTCAAACATATTATTATGGTCTACATTTTACCCGAGCGAAGGGGGTTTTCATCTAGTATAAAAAATAGTATATTTCTGCAACAAAAGTGGAGAAATTTTGTCAGCATGGTTGCTACATAAATCCTTGCAAAATTCTTTCAAAAGCAAAAGCTTTCTAGCACTGATAGTCTCTGAGCAAACCGCGGACGGACAGACAGACAGATAGACATGGCGAAACTGTACGAAACCCTAAAAATTAGTTTATCGTGGCACCTCTTGTCAGAAGGTCCCTTGGCCTCAGAGCGCGGCGCGTCGCTCGCGCCTTCCGCCGACCCTTCCGGCTTGCACGCTTCTGCAATAACCACAGACGTGTTAGAGGGGAAGAAAAAAAGAGATAAACCTTTGTTCACACATACGATATACAGAAAAATACACTGAAAGAAAAAAATAAAAATGAACACTATTCATATAAATTGGGCCCCACTCAGCATAATGTTGCGGTAAGCCGAAACGCTGTTTTTCAGTGGGACCCGTGTTACTTGAGATAAACCTTAAAAAGTATATTCAATCACAATTTAAACTGTGTATTACCTGTAGGTTTTTCGCCAGATTTGCCCTCAACGCCGATATTCGGCTGTCCGTCATCTATAAATTAAGAATTAATTGTATCAAATCACTTACATGGAAAACAACATATTATTAAGAACAAGCTACAAACAACAATCGAAAGTTGATACAATGAACCAATAAAAATGTTGTAATCGCAGTGGTGGTGGTATTGTAATCCGGAATACGAAAATTCGCCAAAGAACTAAAGTCACTGACATAGCTCGAAGACGAAGCGTTGGCAGGCCTCCCACTAGATGAACTGACGATAAAAAAGCCCTCATTATAAATAGTGATACTCTTTACTTACCTTTCTGCTGTTCAACAGGTTTGGATGCATCCATAGATTTTTGTGAAACATCTAAAACAAAACGACAATAAGTTAACACACCTTTAATTGAATTATTATATTTTTAGACACATACATGCCATTTTTGTGAAGTGAAACACTATCTTGGTATTTTAGACAGTCAAAATCAAAGATAATATATTTAAACTGTACTACCTTGTCACTGTCACTATGTCCGAACTTTAGTATGAAATTATCAGAGGGCATACAGTGACAAGGTACTAAGGGCACTCACACAAAACTGCAATGCGATGCGATGCGGAACTAACAATGCAAATTTCTTCGATACGATTTCGAGCGGTAAACGAAAGGTTCAGGTGACCATACCTTCCGCTTACCGCACGAAATCGTATTGCAGCAATTCGCATGGTTAGTTCCTGCGATGCGGCGTCTCGCATCGCATCGCATCGCGGTTTTGTGTGAGAGCCCTAAAGTGTAAAAATAACTTTGACCTCAACTGTACAGTATCTGTTGATCTGATTGATGGTTTATATAATAATAAACATACCATGAGGTTTGTCCAATTCAGATCTAACCGCAAGTTCATCTGGTTTGAAAATGTCTGTCTTGATTTTAATTTTCGGTTGATCAAGATCTCCTCCCTAGAAAAATAAAGATCTTAGAAAACTCTACGCCGCTCTACATACGGCGCTCTAAGCTAGTGTCTACCGATCATAATGTATAGGTATATATGTAACTTTTAAACTATTCAGTACATTACATACATATTCAGTACATTATATACAGTACAATTCAAAAACACGCGCTTTCCCGGTGATGGGACCAAGCAATATCGATTTCATCAAAATAAACCTAAAACATTGTGTACTGTAAATCGGTTGTTTGTGACACACTGTTATGTATGTAATACATGATGATTATCGACAATCTGGCAATAAATTGATTTTAATTTGAATTGCTTGTTGAAAGGTATAAGATTCATCAGAAAAAAAGGCCAATGACTTAATGGTCTAACCATCATCTCGGTGTCAGGATGCGCCCTCTTCTGCGCGTCAGAGGGTTCCAGCTTGATCTCGGGCTTGAGCTGTTTCACGTCCAGCGGTTTCTGCGCGTCCAGCGGCGGCAGTAAGTGCGGCTGCGGCGCCCACGCCGCCTTGTGGACCAGCTCCGGCGCGTAGCCTTGGACTGCGGACAATGGCCACGATTATTAGGGCCTCCATAAAATAAAATAAATATCATGGAACACTTCACATCAATTGACCTAGTCCCAAACTAAGCAAAGATTGTACTATGGATACTATACAATAGATAAACATACTTATATAGATAAATATATACTTAAATACATAATAAATATCCAAGCCCCGAGAACAAACATTCATATTATTCATACAAATATAGGACCTAGAGACTTAAAATTTGACAAACATAAACTGCAAGGTCATAGAAATGCACTTAGAAGGGATTTTCGGGAATTTCCACAGGAATGATAGGCAATGGACCTAATATTTTATCCTTACATAGGGGCAATGCTTTGGGAATTAGCTTGTAAATAAATAGATTTAGTACATTTTTGTAACAAAATTAGGTATTTTATGCACTGGCACCCAGTCTTTAACTGGCATGTCAGTTGTTGGGGAATTCTCTTAGGTATTAACGGCTTGGAACATTAATATTCTTTTTGACAAGTTTTTATTTAACTTGCCCTGTTTGTTGTTGTTGGTGGGTCAAATCATTCAAGTTCAATTTGACTCCTTTTCCAGGGGTCGGAAAGACATTAAATTTGGCATATGTTTGAAGTCGGTGACAATACATTAATTTAGTGCTGCAATTCCTTTGACCCCGCAAGGATTGTGTCAGTAGGATGGAATTCCTCAAAGGTATAATAGACTTGAAATTTGGTATGAACATGTAGTTTGGATGGTAATGCAAGATTAGTGACTTTAATTGAAACTTTTTTAATTACAAAGTGTAAAATAAATAAATGCAATTTAAATTTAAAACCAAGAAAAATTACAAATTGAATACATTGAATATGCAGCACCAATATTTGACACAACAAAGCGTGCATAAATATCTGATACGTTTGAAATTTTAGGGCCGGTAGGATGTGTCAGATATTTTTGCACACTGTTGTAGCAGATATTCATGCTGGTGACAGTACATTAAAATAGATAAAACTAGATCAAGTCTTTTTTCAATCACAAAAACCAAACCCTTACCAAAGCTTTATAGTGATACATGCATTAATAAATTAAATGAGCACAATATGAGTAAGACTAATGAACAAATGGTCCGATCACTTACACAACTTACCCATGTGAGACTGGGGCATGTGCAGCTGTGGCTGTGGAGGCTGTTGGGGCGGGAAGCTCTGGTGATGCGGGTAGTTCTGATGAGCCGGAGGGGCATAGGACAAGTTTTGTGGGGCATAGCCAGCGGGCGGCGGCGGCCCGTACGCCGCGAACGCATCCGGGGGCGGGTAGTGAGTATTATACGCCCCAGCATATGGCTGGTATGGGATCTGGTGACCATTATCTACAACAAACGTTGATGTGTAAGTTTCAACAACTAAATCAAGTTTTTCGAGAACTTCATGTTAGCTGAGAAGTAAATAGATACTGACCCATGTAATTGAGCGGCAAACCGTTCCCCTGGACCACACCGTGGCCCGGCTCGCCGTCCATACGCAGCCGCTTCTGGTTCATGGCTCTTTCGGCTTCATAATTCATCTTCGTAACTAAAATAACAAACCACACGTTAATGCACGACCCGCGGCCACACTAGCACACATATTAACTGCGATATTGGTACAAAATAAGACTAATTAGATAGATTCGCGATCGCCGTGACAGACGCCAACCGGACGCCAGCACAAAACACAGGTTATATGCTGAGCAAAAGCAAACACAAGCGTACCTTTGTTAGTCTCAGATTATTATTGATTTTACTTAATAGAAGCACTTTGAGCCTTCCCCACGATAGTTTGGTGCATAATAGAGCACAATATTAAGTCAAAATAACTGTTGCATACGAAATATGCATCGAATTATCAGCTTATTGACAGTAAAATTAGAAAAAAACACAAGTGAAGCGGAGGTCGTGTATTTTTTTTCTCATTCTTTGATTTTTTTCTTTGATGGTAATACTACGCGTCTTTTTATGCGGGTCCTACCATACCTCACAGGCGGCATCGACGCGGTTAAGATAATTGATTTTGAGTGCTGCCAGCAAATTCATGGCTAAAATCACGTTGAATTTTATTATTATTATTAGTTTGAAAAACGTCTTAAAAACGTCAGTCAGTCAGCTGATGACAGATTTTTTTAAGGTTATTTATCGGGCTCCTTACGTAAATAAAGTTTACGCCTTTGTAATATTATTTAAATTAAAAATATCTCTAGTTTCATTCCAATGCTTAGTTAAAAAAAATCAGAAAAAATAATGTCTGAATATACTATTAAACCACCACCAGCTGACCCCAATTTGATTAGATTTCATGAAAAAAATGACTACGATTCGCTCGCTAAATATTTGGTTGGAAATAACTACAGATATCGGGAAAATATAATAATACCACCATTTCTGGGCCCTATTGTGATTAAAACTAATGAAGAGAAAATGATTGAAGCCGCCGTTGAAAGCTGCCCGTTCAAATCATTGACCAGTTGTGTTGTTGGTGAGTCAATCAATACATTATATGTAATTTATGTATGAAACAAAACTTTTTCCATTGAAAAATGGGCAAAGGGGTACGGACTGATTTTCACCCTGGCGTTCATATGGCTAAGATGGCCTGATGGAAATGAAGCATTAGCAAGTAAAGTTAACAAACATTACCTTTTCAGGGTATGGTCTTGGTGCTGCGGTTGGTCTCTTCACCTCTTCCCTTATGCCAAATGTGACAGACACAACGGCACAGCAAACACAAACTGCCAGAGAAATTCTTCGAGAAATGAGAACTGCCATGCTGAGCTATGCTAAGAATTTTGCAATGTTGGGAGCCGTATTCTCAGGAGTGGAATGCTGCATAGAGACAGCAAGAGGAAAGTCAGATTGGAAAAATGGAACGTATGCTGGAGGTGTCACAGGCGGTCTAATCGGGTTAAGAGGTATATCACTTTGGGGTTAAAAAAAAAATTATGAAATATGGACCTGATAAGACACCTACTCAAAATTATCGCTCACAACACTGCCATATTGCAGTAATTAATAATCTAGTAATGAATTTTACATATTGTATACCTATGTAATTTTGTTTGTTTTGTTTTTTTTATTTATTAGATTTGGTACAGTCACCAACACCAATATCTGACACAATAAGTGTGCATAAATATCTGATATAACTCTATTTCTAGGGTTGGTATGATGTATTAGATATTTTTGCACACTGCTGTGGCAGATATTAATGCTGGTGACTTTACCAACTATAATGCTATAATTTTTTTTTAGTTATCAAGCTCCTATTATCAGATTAAATTCAGCAAAACATTCTGAATCATACATACTATGTAATCTGTAAAATTACAAATCCTATTTTACAAAATATCTCTTTTGTTTCAGGCGGTCTAAGAGCAGGAGTATTTGGTGCAGCAGGTTTTGCAGCATTCTCAACAGTTATTGATTACTACATGCATCAACGAGGCTCCTGAATAAATCACAAATTGTAGTAGTAAACTGTGTATTTCTTGGGTGACATCTATTTGGCATACTTTTTAATGTCCGAAACTGATTATGCCTAACAGGTTTTACATAATTTATTTGCGCCGAATCTTAAACTTGCCGAAATTTAGTTCGGCATAATTCTGTATAAGCTGAATAATGGTTTACCCGATTTTTTTTTAGCATAATATTAACATGGCCGAATTTTATTATGCATAATCTTATTTAGCATATATGTAATTTAGCCGAATTTTGATAGGCCGAAATCCTGTCCAAATCTATGTCCGACAGTAAAATTACCTAATGTATACCTAATACATGCCCCCCGCATGTAAAAAACAAACATAATCCTACGAAGGTTTTTGAAAAAAAAAATGAATATTTGATACTTGGATAGGCGAAACAGTAAAGGGGGACGGGGGGCGAAGCAATAAAGAAAACCCAGGTAATGTGATTGCTCATCTATAGGTTAGGTTAATATTTTGTCGGCGCAAAGCGCCTTAACTAGGCGGAATAGGAGCTCCGCGCGTCGACTTCGCCTCAGTCGTTAAATTCATATGAATATTTGCTTTCCAGACATAAAATTGGTGGTAACAATATTTGGAATAACAATTTTATACAGTTACATTAAGTATACGAAACTAACTTTCTGCGTAAGTAATTTTCTGCCTAAACAATATTCGGAATTCACAAATTATGCGTAAAGCCCATTCGGCTTACATTGGTTATGCGTAAAAGAATACTATTATGCGTAGGTAAACAGATTATGCAAAATAGAAGTATGACATGAAAAAATATGCGTACCGTACTTCTTTTACTTAGATTTAAATGTACTGTTTTTTCCGTTTCTTAAATACAACTATAGTCAAACAAGCTTGAAAAAACCGGCCAAGAGCGTGTCGGACACGCCCAAGACAGGGTTCCGTGGCCATTACGAAAAAATCAAGTAATATTATGTGCGTTATAATAACACAATTAAAACACTTACTACAGTCTTAAAATCTATTACCAGAAAAAGAGCTTATCTTCACGGCACTTACGTCCTTTTGTTGAGAAGCGCAGTTTTTCGGCAATAACTCAAAAACGGTATAAGTATCCGATCATGTTGAAACCAATTTTCGTTGAAAGTATTTATTAAGCGTTACCTTTCCATATTTTTGGACAAACGGTTTACAAGATAGAGGGGGGGCACAATTTTTGCTACTTTGGGAGCGATTATTTCCGGAAATCTTCACTTAATCAAAAAAGTTTTTGAGAAACCTTATTATCTTTTCAAAAGAGCTGTCGAACTATGTGCAACACATTGATGCGAGTTGAAAAAAAATATTTTTTTTTCAATTTCTGTTACGTGTATGGAGGACCCCCCCCCCTATAAATATTTATTTTTGTAATTTAACTACAAAACTAAATAGCGGCTTTGACAAGACATCTGTACTCCAAATTTCATTGATATACATCTTGTAGTTTTCGAGTAAAATGCCTGTGACATACGGACGGACGGACAGACAGACAGACAGACGGACTTGGCGAAACTATAAGGGTTCCGTTTTTTCCATTTTGGCTCTGGAGCCCTAAAAATGCAATCAAAAAAATCAGTTATTAACAGATAAGTTACAAAGATTTATTTTCTTTAAAACCGCTGAGGGTTTTCACAGAGGCGAATTATCGCTACATGGCGTTAGTATTGTGAGGTCGAGTGACACTCTTTCCGGCCCGGATAACACCGACATGGAAATACCGGCTCTGTTTTTTGTGTATACGCCCATAGAAACTGACAGGAAAAACAGCCGGTATTTCCAACGCGTATTATCGGGCCGGGAGAGTTCAGTGTCACCCGTGAGATCCGTTTGACGTGACGTTTACTCGTGATTGGATAAACGGATAAATAACTAAATGAGGACATGGAAAATCCGCGGTGATCTGACTCTAGATAGCTGTGTCGTACGAATCCGCTTATGAATCCGACTCCTTTATTATCCGTTCTTGAGGAATTAATTTATCTATGGCCGTCCGGTCGGTTCGTTCGTCGGTATGCGTAGTCCAAATCCGATCCGCGGTACTTCGAAACTCAAACTAAGTTCGTGTCGTGCGGTCTCTCTGGTTATTATAATCGCGAGAGGGACGGTACGATACGAATTCGAGTTTCGTAGTAGCCAGATCGACGAGCCGAGCTGAGAGCGAAAGCAGCGCGGACGAGTCCAGTGTTAGACTGTTGACGTCATCGACGACGAGCCGCTCGATCCAGTCGGAGTTAGTAACTCCGGATCAATAAGATTTAGGAGTCATTAATTCGGATCCGCTGGATCTGACTCTTTGATTTCAGATCCATTTAACCTCTAAAATGAGCCATTCGCGTGTCATCGTTCATCACCATTACTCTCATATTCGTCTAGATTTTTTTACCGTACACGGCAAACCTACTAGACACTGGCAAAATTGTTCAATGCAGCATATTTTTTTCCAACTAAATGCCAATCGCAAGTCAAACGGACACGGATACTAACGCCATTAGCCATATTCGCCTCTGTGAAAACCCTCAGCGGTTTTAACAGTCAGAAAGAGTTTCTTTCGCATTTATAATATTAGTTAGTTGGATAAGGATGCAGGCAAACGAGCTAATTGATTAATTAACTATTTCAATGGTAAATGTGGTACTACGAAAATCGAAGTTCGCATCGTACTTACTGTCCCGCCGACGCTTATACATAAAGTACTTAATAAGTACGAGTGAGGTGAGAGGGACGGTACGAGATTCCGGTCTACTGAGTTGAGTCTCGTCATTTGAGCTGAGAGTCGTAATAAAAAGGACTCACAGAACTCGAGTCCTTTCCAACACTAATCTAGCTAAATTATTGTTTCTAGCCTTTTCTAGCTTTAAAGCTCTAAGTTTACAACGACGCTAGCTAGCTTATAAGCGACGGAGACGGAGATACAAATCAAAATGATCAAGCAAGCAACTTAATTTTTTATGTTTGTAATGTTGGTAAACTGTACATGCTACAAAATACGCAGCAGAAATATTTTTTTGTTTGAGTCTGTGGTATCACTGATGTATGTAAAATCGAAGTTCGTATCGTACCATTTGTACCGTCTCTCTTACTCTCGTAAAATAGTATGTGTCAGAGGAACGGAAAGACACAAACCTCGATTTCCGAATTTCATAGTAGCCCCGCTGCGTTGGTGTGTAGTGTAGTGAGTGTAAGTTACACTAACTGTAACGACAAAAAAAAAAAAAAGAGAAAAACGTTACGGACGAAGCCGTCAAAAGTGATCGCGATTGATTTTGCGTTTCTTTTCAAAAAATGTATTAAGTAGTGGTATTTTTATATCGCAATAACAAGAGAGAAGTGTTACAGGCCGAGTGAATTGCTGATTATTGTATTGTAGCCCATATTTTTACAATATGAAGGACCCCTTTGTCACGGACTCTGCGATCGATTCACCGGCCAGGGAGAGCCTTACAAACATAGACGGATGTTACAATAACAGTTTATTTAAAAACAAATCCTTCGCCAATTCGCGTCGTGCCTTACAGTCGGGCGCTGAAAAGATTTCAAGGACTTTTCGAAGTGTGAGAAACACATTCGGGAACCTGTCACAGGTATAAATGAAAACAATCGATGCTTTATTTCTTTCCAATTACCTTAAAAAAATTAACACGGGGCTATTTCTATAGTGACATAATTTTATGAGCTTCCTGTATTTCTTTTAATTACATAATTATGATTTTCTGGGAAATTTAAAACATGTTTTTTTCTCCAGCATTTTAGGCTAGGTGGCAGGCGTAGGCATCGTCTCGCCGAAAATGGGTCCCCTTGTAGAACGCCGTCGACACCAGTTACCAAGAAAAAGCAGGTTGGTATCACCATTAACATTTTGCATTTTTGTGGCATTTTTTCCTGTTACCATTGAAAGTATTACTTAACCATAAAAATTAAATTTTTGATACAAGCTTTTTTTGCTGACTGTACTTGCATTGTCACCCAAACTACCTACATTTGCATACCAAATTTCAAGTCAAATGCCATTAAACATTGAAGAGTTCCGTCCTGCGGCAACAATCCTGGCCGGACTACCAGGATGTCACTGCTAGATTATTCAGATTATTGTAGTCTCGTGCAATTTACATAAGTATTCCAAATTTCAAATCAATCCGACTACTGGAAGTTGGTCAAATTTAACTTGCAAGATTTGATTGCAGACAGACAGACAGACAACGGGACAGGTGAAATGAAATAAAAGCTTTTAAAAAGCTGTTGCTCAGGGTTAATTTTTGATAAAAACTAAAGATAATAGTCATAATTTCAATGCAATTAGAAAACCAACAAGTCAATTTCAATGGCCAACCTTACCCTTCAGGGCTAAAGTAACCCGAGGCTGTATTGTCTAAAGTTTCTGGCGCTCACGATTGCAATCATGTGACAGTTTTTGTATGCGAAAACTGTCATTTGATTGTGATCATGAGTGTCAAGCATAAGGCAATATGGCCTCCAGTCTTATGGTACAACACTTTCACTTATCTATAAAATGTTGCTTGCTTGAAACTTGTGTCTTTATTTTCCATACAGTAGCGAAAATGAAATTGATATGGAGCTATTGTAGGTAATTAGTGTGTCTATGCAGCGGTTAGTGGCAACTGTGTACTAGAAATGTATGAACAATTTTGTTTACTACTGCAGGTACTAGGTAGGAGCCCGGCCAAGTTGTACAGCCCCTTCGGCATTGAGACGCCTCACAGCCGAGACTTTAGGATGTCACCGTACATGCCTGATACACCAGACCATGGGTACGTAAAGTTATCATAGTGTCAATGGATTAAGTTGAGATCCATGCAAAAGGTGTATTGAGCAGAAAACTTGTATTTTACATTACTTGTATGTATTACTTGATTGTAAAAAAATGTCTGTTTGCCAAAAGGATTTTGTGTCTGAATTATGTTCAGTAATCTTTATTGCTTGCCAGTCTTGTGATGGTTCTCATTTTTGTTAGGCAAACCAGAGAGAGAGATGTTTTTTTTATGTAGGTATACTTTGGTTGCAACTCCTCAAAGGTAGTCTTGGGCATGTCATAATCAAGTTTTTACTACACCACACCACTGTTGTTTTTCTTACTAGTATTATAACGCGAAAGTTTGTATGAATGGATGTTTGGATGTTTGTTATTGGGTCAATCAACTTTTTATTGTTTGTTATTCTGTCCCGTTGTCCAAGAGATAACAGTGACTGTTTCTTAAAAAAAACTGCTTTGATATATGTGACTAAATATGCTTAGGAGATAGTCTATAAAATAATGAGCTTGTGACTATGACAAAAATTTATACTCAATGAATTTTAACCACAGAAAACATAGAAACTCGTGATTTTAAAAAGTTGTCCAGGGGACGTAACCATGGCAACGAGGTACAAGAAAAAGTTGATCAACCCTATTCTTTCACGCAAGAACTACTGAACGGTTTTGCATGAAATTTGGCACACAGGTAATAATATATACCCTGGATTAACATATAGGCTACTTTTTATCCCGAAATCATGTATGGTTCCCATGAGGTCAAAGAAGTTTTAAAGTACATACTAATTCTGCGCGAGTTAGTCGCGGACAAAAGCTAGTATACCATATAGTTAGCACACAACCGCAGACCAACTATTGAAAAAAATCTAATCATTATTTTTATCTATTATTTTAGGTTGTCACCAAAACGGCGTAAAGGCATGACGCATTCCTGGCACATCCTAGCAAAGAAGCGGCCCCGAGCACTGTTCCACTGATGCCTTCGTCATTGGTGATTGCACCACGCATAACAAGTTCAAATATACCCCACCGCTTATAATTATGTAAGACTAGCTTTGTATTGTCCGTATTGCAATGGTGCTATATTAGACATGTTTGTTGATGTTCCTGGGATGAATCGCATTATAACTTGAATCTATGAACGGTAAAAAAAAAATGGTTCAACTCACGATCCAGAACCAGAAATGGTCCGCCTAATTTTTGTCCCATTATTCCGCGTGGATGCAGAGCGGCACGCCGCGAGGCAGTGCGGGGGGCGCCAACCCACTCGCCTATGAATAGGATCTTCCGAAAAGACTGTTCCTGTCCAAATCGTGAGTGAACCATTTAATTTTGTATTATTTTTCAAATATGTCTCACAAGAAGTTGATTAATATTACACTCATTACACTGTAGGTACACAGCTGCCACAGAAATTCTCGAGCGTGAGTAAAACTGCATGGGTACTAACCATATATTGTAGAGGATTGTGAAATTGATTCCAATTCAAGCTCAGTGCAGTTTGTCAGTTGTATGGAATAGAAAGTACCCCAAATTTGTGTGGTTCATAGATTGATTACTTGTTTGTGAAGTGCTTAAAAGATACTGGTGCTAGAATGCTGGATTGTTAAGCAATATAATGTATGTTGGAATACAAGGTGACAGGACTTAGAAGATACAATTTCAACAATGTTCTTCCTGAATGGAAATTCTAGTTTTAGACATAAAGATCCTGGATTGGTAATGTTATTATATCCTGTACTGGACATAATAATGAAATTAATGGCTCTAAATGTTTCGAATTTGCCTTATTCTATTGCAATAAGGACATAACTTTTTGTTCGTAAAACTGAATCAACCCTTTGGATGCCACGGTCGATTACAGACGACAAAAAAAAAAACAAATCTTTCCACAGGTGCCACGAAATGCCGACATGGTACCTATGGCACGATTTTCAGCTATCGCGTTTTGCCGACCGTGGCGTTCAAAGGGTTAATCGGTTTATACACATAAAATTCAGATGGATTTCTGTTTGCAAATTTTCACCGATTTAAATTATTAACTTAACAATGTCGTCATAATCATCATAATCCTTTATCACTCTCAAATGTAAGTATTATTGTGTAATCCAGTATTAAATACGCCAAAATTACGCTTTTCCTAGTATATTGATACTTGATAGAGTAAGTTTTATACACGATGTTGGAGACTTGATAGATGATCGACACGAGGCAGTCTATGGGATCTTAAGTAGTACATTGGTGGCAGTAAGTATAATGAACTAGATATGGGTAATCTCGACTCCGAGAAATCATCTGATTCACTAAATCCAGCTCCGTTATCGGAACAGACTCCACTTATCAACTCCGACTCCGCTTATCGACTCCTACTTCGCATATCGACTCCGACTCCTTCATTGATTGAGTCCGGTTCTTTTGAGCGTCTGTAGCGAAGGCTTAACCATTCCGTTCGGAAAAGTTCCATACCGATTCGTCGTATAGTGACTACTTTGAATCAAATCGGGATTTGTTCCGCGTACTTTGATTTTAGAGCGGCTCGGTATTTCGGCACATTTGCATGGACCATGATCACGTGACGAAAATCGACGAGTCGACTCGTGATCATTAATTCATAAAATGAGTATTGACCGCGATAGTCTAAAATATTGTACTTTGAATCACTTCGGATCATCGGATTTACTACCGGCATATCGTCTCAGCACCCTAACCTAACCTAACCCAACATATCCGATTCGATGCGGTTAGTTCCGATGGAGTGCCGAAAAGTTCCTCGATGACGGCTACGGCATAGATGTCGCTGCTTAAGTGGCTAAATAAGAAACAAAACAAGCTGAGATATGAGGTGCATAGGAGGAATTCGTGTCTGTATCGTTGTCCAGCGGTGGTGTAGCGGTATAGCACGCGGCACGGAATGCCGAGGACCTGTTTTCGATTCTCAGCGCTGGTCTTATTTTTCTGGTTTTTCTGTGCATCTATATTTCAGTTTGTATTTTCGATACCAACATATCCGATCCGATCCGATCCGATGTGATAAAAGGAAAGCTAAAAAAGTAGGCGCTGAATCGCCGATCGCGAGCCGCTCGATCCTATAGGTTGATCGGAGTTAGTAACACCTCGATAACATTAGTAAGGAGCCTATAAGGAATTTAGATCTGAATCTTGAATCTTTAGAGTAGGCGCCTAACCTTTCGGTGGTTCGCTTCGTTTTCTACTGCTCTATCCTCCTGGGTCCTCCCTCGCGTACCTTATAAAGGACTAATTAACACTAAGAATAACGGCCGAATGTACTAATATCCAAAATAATAATAATATCCAAAATAACAAAGCAGGTCAAGCACGTCTAGGTCTTAAGCACTAAGTTTGTTAAAAAAAGTCAGGACCCAGGAGGCTTTTATAAAAAGTTGCTCTTAGTGTTCGATCGTCTATCAACGCTATAATACGCTTCGCTATGACAATATTATAGGCTGCTATTATGTAAGATGTTTCGCGACGAGGCTAGAGCTAGGAGGCATATTGATGCTGTTTGTACAATCCGTTATATTTTTAGGATTAAGTACGTTTTACTTTTAAGTATTTATAATTTATTTTTTGATATTTATTCATGAATGTAGAACTTGTAATGTGGGTTTCTATTACAGACTAGTTGGCGCTAGTGGCGTAAGGTTTGACATTCGCTTCGCGTCACGTTTGTGATTGTTATTAAATGAGCCAATCGGAAGCCAGACTGTATGTAACGTCAATCGGACGATCTCACTAACGCCATCTAGCGATATTTCGTAAGGATTAATCGCTAAGCGTTTCAACCGCTGTATATAAACCAACTTGGCATCTTAGTACTTCAGGAGTGTAATAAATAACTATTTATTGTACATAAAACAAATGATTAATATCATCAACAGTTAACAAGAGAAAATGTACAAAGGCGAACTTACCCCTTAATTAAAGGATCTTCCAGTTAACCTTTGAAGATTTGGATTAGACATTACAATGTAGAGATAAAAGAACCGAAAAAATTTAATAATATCGGCGGTTGAACTGCTGCGCCCAAATGACTCCATGGACCACCACACCACCATGGACACTATGGTAGACTATAAGGTATGGCATAGAGGCTTTGACTCTAAAAAAAATATAGTAATATTTTGTTCACACTTAGTTTTTTAAATTTTTACTGGTTATAAAATCAGTTATTGATAGCTAGTTGATTATGTGTTGTGAATTTATTTATTATATCAATTTAAGGAAGGTGGAAAAATCTCAATTTGCATTAACTTATACTTATTTTATTTTTAAAGAAGTGAATTGTATTGTAAGGATCATTGGCTCATGCACTATTACAAAGTTCTATGTATTTTTTTTAATGTGTTCAAAATTGAACTTTATGCAAAGATATTAAGGTTCCGTGAGCCGGCACTTCGAATTTTCTAGATTTTCACCGAATGGCGATCGTACTTTAAGTAGGTATTTGTATTACCCATGTATGACCTAATAATGCGTATTATTTTATATACATATTGTACTAAATATACGATACTTTTTTTTCTACATATTTTGTTTTACTATTTTAATCATTCCCTTCTAATTTATGATTTCGTTCGTCGCTAGCCGGCAGTTCTAGGCGTGATTTGCAGGAAAAATAAGAGTAATATTTTTTTTCCAAGTTACCTACTCATTTCGGCAACAACCACACTCCCTTTATTCCCCGATTCATCACATTACCAGCCTACTGTTCTCAAAGTAGGTATTTAATACTGAATTACCTGAACTGTTTCTGTTAGGTGACAATAATTTTTTTTAAGTCAAAAACTTACCACTTATTGTCTCATTATTTAGATTCTTGACGGCTAATATTAAAAAAAAAACTGGCAAGTACGAGTCGGGACTCGCGCACAAAGGGTTCCGTACGATTATCTATACATTAGAAAATAAACATGTTGGTTGTATGGGAGCCCCCCTTAAATATATATTTTATTTTAATTACATATTTATTTTTAAAGTGAATATAAGACCAATTATTGAATATAAATCTGAATAGTTCAAGCATCTACCTGTTGCCGTTATTAATATAGAGCAAGAAAATCTCGTTTGTTGTATGGGAGCCCCCGTTAAATATTTATTTTATTCGGTTTTTAGTATTTGTTGTTATAGCGGCAACAGCAGGGCTACTACGAAACTCGTAACTCGAAGTTCGTGTCGTGCGGTTCCTCTCGCTGTCGTATTATAGGTATAGGTATAGGTATTAGCGGGCTGTTTTCCGCAACTCGACGTCTAAGTGCGCCTATTTTGCGTGATTAGGCTGTAGGCACTATTCATGCCAGCCTAGCTCCTGGAGGAAGCCTAGCAGACCCTTCACGTTGCCGGCGACTTCCTGCAGTGACCCCGGTGATCCGAGGTGTAGTGCCCTGTAGTTCGCCACACCAGAGCATTCCAGAAGGATGTGAGTGGCTGTCTCTTCTGCCTCCATGCATGCTCTGCACAGGGGGCTGTCTGTAACACCTAGATTATGTAAGTGCTTGTTTAGTAAAGCATGACCAGTAAGAGCACCGACCAGCAGTCGGAGTTGATCCCTCCTAAGTCCGCGAAGCTTGCGGGACAATCCGGGGTTGATCGTCGGGAGGGCTTCTCTGGTTTGCCTGCATGTATCTAGGTTCGTCCAATATTGTTGGTGCATTACCTTGGTGTTGTGTCGCAGTTTGCCGCGCAGCCATCCAAAGGGCAGAGGTAGAATGGGTTCGGGACCGAAGACCTTCATGTCCGAACCCCCTCTAGCCAATCGGTCGGCCGCGTCGTTACCTCGCGATCCACTGTGTCCTTTTATCCATTGTAGTGTTATGGTGTTAGTCTCACTTACCAACGTCAGAGCTCGATGGCACTCGTAGATTAGCCCTGATGTCATTGTGTCGCTCTGCAGGGCTTGCAAGACCGATTTGCTGTCAGAAAGTATACGGATAGGAAAATCCTGTACCTTCCTGGAGTCAATCGCTGCAGTTGCCATTATGATTCCCATACATTCCGCTTGGAAGACGGTATTATGGGCTCCTAGTGGCTTTGATATGTTGATATTCAGGTCCTCTGAGTGTGTTCCAGAGCCTGTACCAGTTGATGTCTTTGACCCGTCCGTGAAGATCCTTAGCTCTTTCAAGTTGAGTCCTTCCCCGGGTCTTCGTGTAGTTGTATCTTGTATTTTTTATCGAATACGTACTGTTTGGGTATCCTGTCGGTGACCGCCTCAAAGAGTGGTTCCCTGTGTACCAGTTCATCAAGCAGTTTGGCGTGTGGAACACTTACGCTTTTCCATAGGTTTAGCTTTTTTAGTCTAACCGCCGTCGCTCCCGCCTCCTGTTGGATAAACAGATGCAGCGGCGGCAGGCCAAGCAAAGCTTCCAGGGCCGCAGTCGGAGTCGTCCTCATACAGCCCGTGGTTGCCATGCAAGCCAGCCTCTGGAATCGTTGTAGCTTTGCTTCGACGGTGATTAGTTTGGTTCGTGGCCACCAAACCACTGCACCGTAGCTGATTATAGGTCTGATGACTGACTGGTATAGCCATAGAGTGACCTTGGGTGATAAACCCCATTGCTTACCTACCATTCTACGGCACTGCCAGAAAGCCACCGTGGCCTTGTCGATCTTATTGTTGAGATGGTTACTCCAGTTCAATTTGCTATCCAGTATTACTCCTAGATACTTTACCTCCGAACTGAACTGTAGTTCCGTGTTGAACAGTCTGGGGGGGTTATAGTTGCCCAGCAGTCGTTTGTTTGTGAACATTACCTGTTCTGTCTTCTTGGGGTTGACAGTTAGTTCGTTTTCGATGCACCATCGTTCCACGATCCGTATTGCCTGCTGCGTGACGTCACACACAGTGCTGCTGACTCTACCGCTTATTAATATAGCAATATCGTCAGCGTACCCGATCGTGTAGTAATGGTGTTGGTTAAGTCTGGTTATGAGGTCATTTACTACCATGTTCCACAGTAGTGGTGACAACACCCCTCCTTGTGGACATCCTCTGGCTACCAGTGCATGTTGTGTCTCAGATGAGTTGAGTCTGATGATTCTTTTGCTGAGCATGTTACCTATCCATTCGACCATGACCGGATTCACTCTGTGTCTTGTCAGGGCCGAAGTGATGCTGCTGAAGTTGGTCTTATCGAAGGCTCCTTCAATGTCGATGAAGGTGCCGAGGCACATTGATTTATTTTCAATGGCCTCTTCTATTCTGCTGACCACTGCATGTAGAGCTGACTCTGTTGATTTACCTTGGCTATACGCATGCTGGTGTGAGTGTAGACGTATTGTAGCTAGGGCATGTTCTCTCAGATCCCGGTCACAGAGCCTCTCCATAGTCTTCAGCAAGAACGAGGTGAGACTAATGGGTCTGTGTGCCTTGGGTTCGGAGTAGTCGCTTTTCCCAGGTTTCGGGATGAATATTACCTTTACCTCCCTCCACCGTTTCGGTATGTATCTATGAGCTAAACACGCTGTGAAAACGGTGGTGAGCCTTTGGATCAGTCGATGTCCTCCCCACTTCAGGAGTGCCGGGAAGATCTCATCCAGGCCTGGGGATTTAAAGGAGTCGAAGCTACTAATTGCCCATTTAACCTTTGATGGGCTAATTACCTCGAGTGCTTGTTGCCAGTGCTCCTCGGTTGTAACTGTCTCCTCCTCGGACCAGTGGACTGAGCGCATGATGTGGCAGCCTGGAAAGTGTGTCTGTACCAGTACGCGCTCTGTTTCCTCTGGTGTGCCGGTGAAGGTGTTATCTGGCTTTTTTAGGGAGCCCCCTACCTGATTGGTTTGGTTTGCTAGGACTTTTCTTACCCTGTTGGCCTGTACGCAGGTCTCTATGCTGCTGCAGAATTTGCGCCACGATTCGGTACTTCTGTACCTTAGTCGTTTTTTGTATCTGGACTTGGCTTCCTTGTAGTTGTCCCAGTCCAGATCCGCGCATGTATTCATTGCTCTGTTTAATAGTTGTCTTACCTTTTTCCTGAGCCTTTCCAGTTCAGGACCCCACCATTTCACCTTGTTGTTGGTGCTCTCTGACGGGGTTGATAAAGGACATGCAGCGTGGTAGGAGTCTGTGATACTATCAGTCAGTATATCTACCTGTTTTTCTATCTGTCCCGTCCCCACGAGTCTGTCTGGGCACGACCGCTCCCCGAGCAGCTGATCCAGTCTATTGGCGTAAAGCACGCGGTTGGTTTTGCGTGGGTTACGCTTTGGGGAAACAGGGACTGTAACTACCTGCATGTCGAAGCGGATCCATCTATGATCAGAACATGATATCTCCTTGGACACATGCCAGTTAGAGATGGTTCCTGATGCCGCTTCTGTAGCCAGTGTTAGGTCGATGATCGTTCTGCTACGTCTATTCACAAAAGTGGGTTCCGATCCCACATTCATGATATTCAGATTCGTGGTCATCAGGTATTCAACAAGAAGCTTACCTCTCTCGTTTGTAACTTGCATCCCCCAGAGGACGTGGTGTGCGTTGGAGTCAGTGGCAATGATGAGCTGCAATCCGACCTCTTCGCAGTAGGTTACCAGCCTCGTCATGTCGTGTGGCGGTGGTGCATCAGCCTCTGGCATGTAGACTGAGGCGACGACCACCTCTGGCAGGCTGTGATCTTGCGCTCTATGCACTTTAATAGCGCACAGATCTCTAGAACAGAAACTCGTTAGAGCATGCGCATGTATGTTCTTGGAGATGTAGATGCAGGCCCGTGGATTATCCGGGCCCGTGTATGTGACTATCTTACCTCCTGCACTTCGGAGTCCGCATACGATGCCATTCCTGACCCACGGCTCCTGGATCAGGGCAATGGCTGTTGGGTTGACCTCCAACCATTTCCGCATCTGAGCCGTTGCGGTCACACTGTGGTGGAGGTTGGCTTGTATGAGGTTACAGATTGGGGGATTTGGGTTCGCCATCTGACGACAGCACCTCCATCTCCTCCCAATCTGACCCCCAAGGGCCAGGTTGCCTAGGCCCGCAGCGCAAGAGCCTCCCTCCGAACCCAGAAGCAGCTCCTCCTCGTCCTCTGCTTCATGGGTCGGCTTCAGGGGGCTCGACTGCGCTTGTGGAGGAGGCTTAGGGTCAGCCGGGTGTTCCCTTGGCTTCATTCCCTTCGCCTGTTTGGAGCCGGTGGCTTCCTGTTTGGAGCCGGTGGCTTCCTCCTCGTGGCCCGTGTCCGTTGGCAGGTGCTCGGTAAATTTACCTTTCGGACCCTGAAATTTCACGTACACCGACCCTAGCATGTAGCAGAGTCGGCGCTCCCGTTCAATCAGGGTCTGCACCACGTCCTCCGGAGCACTGAAGATGAGGAACGTGTCCCCCTCTTGCCGGTCCACTTTATGGAGGAGCCAGCTGTCCACCCTTGCCCACTTGTTTTGGTAGCGCAGTGCGCGTCCCACCTTCCAGATGTCCGGCTGGTCACCCGGTAGCAGGACGCCACAGCGAACCATCCGGACTAGGTCGCACTGACGTTTTACCATCAGTCCAGTACCAGTGGACAAAGTAAACCCCGCAATTGTTTTTGTGAGCCACTCAACTGTTTCGTGGTCCTCACACCACAATTTCAGGGCGCCGTTGGCAAGGATTGGTTTCCCCCTAAACTGGGGGTCCCCACTCCAGTCGATGCCTGTTTCTTGCACTGCCTGCTCGAGCAACTGCTCCTGCAGGCGTGCCTGTATTTCTGCAGAGGCCTGCGCAGTCAGGGGCTCACCGGTCGCGGCTGTTACCGCAACCAGTAGCTCCGACCGCACCGCCTCCGCGTACGAGGCTTCAGCTCCTTCCTCAAGCCTCGGCTTCTTGGACCCGCCTCTTGGCGACTGTGTGTCGTCATGGCGGTTCCTTTTAGCCGTAGCCTGAGTCGGACCTTTAGCCCCGGCTTTGCTCTGACCTTGCGTCTCGTTGCGTTGGCCTCGACCGGCTACCTGGTTGCCCTGGCTGCCTGCCGCTCCCTTCGCAAACTTGACGTTCCCCTTTATTTTGGGGTTTTTCTTGGCAAGAGCTGTTGCCTCGCGCTTAGCAGCTTTCGCCGCTATCGCCCGCTCCTTTTGACGCTGGCGCTGCTTCTTGCTCTTGCGCTTGGGCGCAGGACCGCTTCCAGCTTGGGAGGTTCCCGCACCACTAGCGCTTCCCACCGCCTTGCCGGACTTGCCTTTGCCCCGGCGGTGGTCAACAAGAGTCCACGCCTCGTCAAAATGTTTGAGGTCGGCAGCTCCTCCCGTCGTCGATCCACTAGCCTCAGGTTGCCCTGTTGCCGCGGAGACGTCAGGAGTCGCTCCCGCCTTTGGCTTTGCACCTCCCTGAGGTGGCGCTGGGCCTGTATGGTCGCTCGCAGTCGACGTGGTCGGCTTCGGTCCAGCTGGTTTCCCAGCCTTCCCTTGACCGACCACGGACTTACGTGGCTTGGTGTGTGGCGGTCCCACCTTAGCAGCACCGCCCCCATGTGTGTGTGTGCTTGCGGAGGCCAAGGTCGACATCGCTGCCTTGGCTCCGCGTGTGAAGGAGGGTAGTTCCACGATTGTGGCCCCGCCCTCCCGTTGTTTGTGTTGTCGGTTAGGTTCCGCTTGCGCAGACCCTGAAGACGTGTGAGTGGATGGACCCGCTTTCGCGGTTCCGCCCACCTGTAAGGTACCGTCAGGTTTCCCATCTGGTCCCTGGGTTATGGACCTTTTTTGTTCCATAGTTGGGTTTTTTGCTTCATCCGCCGCGCTCCCTACCCTCCATGGAGCCCGCAACATTGGGGATGTCGTGTACGACACCGGGGCTACGCAGCAGATATAGACGGTGCAGGTTAGGTTCCTTGCGCGACATCGGGAACTACAGATGACGGCTGATGATCGTGATCCATCCCAACCACCAGTGGTTCCGCCACCCTTGTTCCGTCAGCATGGCCGGTTCCCTTGCCCTCCCGGAGGACCCCACCCCGTCTCGCCAGCGTAATGCACCCAGCTCATCCGTGCAGTTACGCGTGTCCATTTCCCCGCAGTGGCTAGCTGCGAGGCTACCGTTTAGCCTGAAATCCAGACCAAAGAGGGCGTGTTGTCTCCCGAGGTAACCCCGACCCCGTTCGACTCAACCCCCCAGGACTCCTTCATCCCTGCGCACGGCGATCAACTGCGCAGGACACACGCAGGTAGGCAGTGTTAAATCCACCGGGTCACCTACTATACCCGGCAGATGGCCTGTCATACTTAGCTACTGCGGTCCGGGGTAGATGGTATTATGCGACGCCCGTTACCGACCACAGTATTACCAGGGTGCGCGACCCACTCATTAGGTGATTACGGAGTGGGTTCGCCCCCAAGCCCGTACGTCGGCGAGCTGGGGGCGACGTGGACGCGTATAACAGACTTGACAGGAACGAGCCAATAGCTTAGCGCCGCATACCCAAGCGTACTCATTCTGCCCTATACCCCGCTGGTATAAAATGTTAATTCAATACAAAACTCAGTTCCTGCGGCTCTGACACTTATACTATTTATAACAGCGAGAGGGACAACGACAGAACTTCGTTAAGAGTTTCGTGTAGCCCTGCTGGACGGACAATAGTGAAGGGTCTGGGTGCCCCATGCCCACAAGTGTAATTGCTTTATATGGCTTCTGTCGCTGTGTGACCACTAAAGGTTCAACTTAAAAATGTAACATTATTCAAATATGTGTACACAATAAGGATACCATTCTGTACTTCTGCGTAGAGGTGGGTAAATCCGGTGAAGATGAGTCAGATCCAGCGATTTTTAATGACTCTTTCAAATCTTATTGACTAAGTTACTAACCCTAGGGAGGGTGAGGTGATGGTTGCTTAGCTTACTTTTTCCGGGCTTTCGCTTGATGGTGATTATGTCAGCTATAAAACATAAGTGTATAATGACCACTTATTGTAATAAATAATAGAGAGGAGCGAAGAAAAAAAATAATTTGTTTGCACTGGGAAAGGGTTTAACTTGGCTTATTTTGTTAACAAGGGGGTGGTTGGCTTGTAGTATATGCATAATACTTGAATGATCCCTATTATGGATGGCCTACTGCTGTAAAAAATGTATTACGTAAATTTTTCATTTAGTTATTTAAAACAAAGTGTACAACTAAACCTTTGTGCTTGTGAGTCAAAATACCACCGTACAGAATGCCAAGCTATATATTGAGCAAGTTCATTAACTTTTCTCTATAACCTTAGACAGATGTAGTGGACAACAGTTATGCAGTTGAATGGATGCGAGATTTCGAGGCATTCCAAGAAGCTTTGGATGCAGAAGGTGATGCGGAGGGTGGCAGCACCTACGTAGGCAACCTGTCTCGGTCCATGGCGCTTGCACTTGACAACTTCTACTGTGACCTTAAGTGCTGTGGCGTTAGTTCTCACACAGGCGCAGTGAGTATGATTTAATTTGTTTCACTCAGGACTTCCCAACCAAGAGGGCACGCCCCCCTGGGGGGCGTAGAGAAATGTCAGGGGGGGGGCATAATAGGTAAACGTCCCCGAAAAAAAAAACTAACACATTGTACCTAGGTAAATTAAATGTTACGAATAGCTATTCAATCGCAAAAAATGTGTTTCTTATTTTTGTTAAAACTTAAGAGGGGCATGAAAATATTTTTGGTTTGGGGAGGCTCGGCGAAATAAAGGTTGGGAAACCCTGGTTTCACTGAATGTGTCTGTTGTTCAAATTGAATGAAACACATCCGTCCATTCATGGACTTTATATGTTAATTAAATAACTTTATTGTTTTGTAAATTCAATTAAAACTTTAAACCAGTAATGTATTATTTTCATGAGATAACATAACAAACATGTTTTTAGGGTTTTGATGAATTCTTCAATTTGGTGGACAAAGCTGCAGAGGAATATGAGACGTAAGTTAATAGTTTGTTTACAAGTTATGCATCACAAATAATAATATTATATTGTAATCGAACTATTTAAAAGTACAATACAAACTATTAAGAGGGAAACAATGAGAATTATTTACTCGTAATTCGCAAAAATAAAATAAAAAATCGACTCAGCTTATGCCTGCACCTTGCAGAACAGTCTTTGGTAAACATACTGTTTTTTTTTCAGTCTTTAAATAGCAGTTGCTGTTTTTATAAATAGTTGTTGAATAGTGTGGTAGCCTAGTCGTTTGACCTATGTCCTCTCAAGAGGATCCTGAGTTAAAATCCCAGCTTCGCACCTCTGAATTTTTTAGAATTTGTGCGAAATTACATTCGAAACTTAGCACAAGCTTTATGGTGAAGGACAATATAAAGAACACGCCTACGAAGCAATTCAATGTGTGTGAAATCCCAATTTTTTTTTTTACTTTTCTTGTCTGATATTAAGTAAATTAATGTTTGTTACAGTGAATACAAAGCAGACTGGCTTAAAATGCGCGCTGAAAAAGAAGCAGAACAGAAAAAGAAAGAAGAAGAATTACTAAAAGGCCCAAGTTTGTATAATCCCAATACGAAACTAATTTACTATATACCTATTTGGTTCAATGCAATTTGTTTTGCAAAGTATGCTTTTAATTAACATGATTCACAATTACAGACACATCTGACACAGTAATAGAAAAAAGTAATTTGATAGAAGAAGTGACGATGGGACGAGAAATGTGTGATATGTATTTGAAGCATCCTGGTAACGAGAGCTCCAGTGATGAAGAAGGCACTGAACAAACTACAGAAATAGGTATGTCTGTAGCCATCTCCGTTAATTCAAAAATTTAATTTAATTACCTAGTAATTTAATTGTTTTGAATCCAAGTCAACTAATTGGCTATTGTTAAAATGATAAAAACATTGATTGTGGTCTGACGCGAGCCAACATAGTAAAACAAAGTCTGTGCCTATGATTTCTAGCTAGCCTCGCTACATAACGCAAGCGAAATTCTACAAACAATTAAAAAAAACAAAATGCAGACTGCCTGATACACACATACATACATACGCTCGAAAAACGTGAACCTTCAGGCAGTCACAAAGTAAAAAAAAATGTTTTCACTTCTCATGCTCTTAAAATGTTACTTTAGTCTCTGCATATCGGGACTAAAGCTCCTCATTAATCTCTAGGGATTAAAGTTTTTTTATTTTATTTGACTGGAAACCCCTAAACAGCCAATCACGGTGTTTGTGAATTATTATCGTCAGTTTCAGTGATTGTGTATAGACAATTTTTAGGTTGTGGAAATAACTTCAAAATGACTACTGTGCAAAAAAATACCGAATTAATTTAGTGAAACAATTGATTTTTACGAATATGAATCTATTCAATTATACTAAGGATGAATTCATTTTATTATGCATAGTCTAATTAGTTTTAAAATAGTTTTCAAGGTAGAATCTGTTGGCTAAATATGCAAGCATTTAAAGCGTTACTTTACAAAAAAAAAAGAAAAAAACCGCGGTACAAATTATTGGCTCGCTCTGCTCGGGTGGCTAAACATCTCGTGTCATTATGGCTTGTTTTAGTCCTTTGTTGAACAATCTACTATTTTAAACGTAGTGTTCTCCTTTGTGTGGGAATCAAAACGAACATGTTCAACATACTCTTTCGAATGCCCACTCATATTTTGCAGCTACATAATACCTTTTGTTTTGTTTAGACGACAAACCAGCAGATGTGGCGATGTTCCAGGAGTTCTTGAGAAAACACGTGAAACCAAACAATACGGATGACAAGTCATAGTATAAGTGTTTTGTTTGTAAAGAATGTACATATAGAATTTAAGTATAATCCGGTTTAAGTTTAAATAAAATTTTAATGTAAGGTCTTTCTTTTGTGTTCTACTGGTGTGTATAAAGTTCCCAAATTACACCAGGCTCGAACGGGAGCTATAGATCAAGCCCTTTCATTTTACCTCTAGCAATGGGACGTATAACTTATAGGTTATAGACGATAATATGTAACATATAGAATTTGAAAGGATGGTATGACAAAAAAAAAACAAAAATTCGGTGCGATAAAATAAATTCGAATTCTTTATTACTTAATTCACTGGAGGTTTCACTTGTTATGCTGCCAAGGATACATCTTTTTTGGTCCATTAACTAGTTAATAATAATTAAATGTCAGCTAAACACTAGTTCCTTAGAAGGATGCCTTAGGTTTAACGCGTTTTTAAATGTAGGTTAGGTGTTTTGTTGGAGCAAAGTTGGTGTTTCAACAATGCTTTGCCAATGCATTGATTGAGTTTACATAAGTATAAGTACTCCTTTGTTATTGCATTGAATAATAATCACAGTGCTTGTTTATGGGAAAATGCTTAGTCAACCATTTCAATTCAGAGGCCGGATTACCTAACGTATCTGCTGCTCGCGAACGCAATTAAATGTCAGTTTTTGTATGCGATGGCGAGCGTCAGAAACTTTAGGCAATACGGCCTCTGGTCTACGGAGTTAGTAATTGTTATAGACATAAAACTTTTGCTGAAATAAAGAAATAAAATTAGTTGACAGGGGTGCCCTTCGCAAGGTCTCGAAACTTTATTTTTCTAAAATATTTTGGTCGAAATTGTTTGGTACAATATTGTATGGTATACTTATTTTTTGCATATTTTTTTTCCTATAGCACTTTTGGTCAATAATTGTTTAGTCTAAAAAATTTATTACTAAAATGCTAATTCCATAAAACTGTTAGATCAAATTATTATTCAGTCTAATATTCAATGTCCTATAATTAAAATACTGACCGCATTTTATACCAATTCGACAAATTAGCTTTCATTCGCTGTTCTTACGAGTATCGTTTAAGGGAAAAAAACAATGTGTAACATGATTGCTCAACTATAGGTTAGGTTAGTAGGCGGAATAGGACTTCCGCGAAGCAGAGCTCCGTCGATTTCGCCTCAGTCGTTAAATTCATATGAATATTTGCTTTCCAGACAAAATTAGTGGTAACAATATTCGGAATAACAATTTTATACCTATAATACAATCGACAAAACAATGTTATACTATTCAAATGTTATACTAAACAATTTATCGACCAAAAAATATAATGAAAAACAATTTCGACCAAAAATTTTAGAAAAAACGTTGTTATGCAAAAAAATATGTTACTAACAATTTTATGCAAAAGAATTTTAGACCAGCCGATATCATTATACACCCAGTTGACAGTGCATAGCACATTTTACATAAGAAGAACACATTTTCACAAGAGGGAATATTACTGCAATTTTATCCCGAAAGAGTGCAGCACTAGCACATACCATATGTTTATGGTTTATGTTTTTTGAGTATCTCAAAGTCCGTAGGATGCCGTAATATCATATTATTTCAATTATATTATTGGGAATATAGCTCTACGCTACTACCGATGTAAATATAATTTATTTTGTTACTCATAAATGTCTTGATTTCTATGGGTAATACTCTTTGGTCATAATCCGTCATAGCGACAAAATATAAATAAAGAGAACTGACTTTGTCATGGCGTTTTCTTTACGGTTTGTGCTAGTGTCGCCCCCTGCGCGAAGCTTTGCCTAATATGCCCTATTACGTAATTTGTTCTAAATTTAAATAAAACACATCATAAAATGTCTTAATAAATAGTCTAAAAATAAATAAATCTTTAAATATCTTTTTAAGTACTTACATGAAACATAAGATAATGATAAGTTAAAATTAAAGCTACATTAAATTGAATTAAGATAAATATAGTCGAGCTTTTCAATTTTCTAAAAATACTAAAAGTGTACCTACCTACAATTACAAATCACAAGAGAGATGCATTGATGAGGTGTTAGAAGTAAATAACAATATTATCTACATACTAAAACATTTTGTTTTCGAAAATTATACTACTGAATGGACATTCTTCAGGCTCTTCTGCAGTTTATGACAGGATTTCTTGACGAACCGTTTGGAAAGTAACTTCTGGGACAATCTGTGCCTGATACTTTAAATTAATGTTCACATTCTCGTCATTTATTGTTCTGAAAAGTTTAAAACAACAGCCTCTGAGGTTAGAAAGTTATTATTTAATACTAAGATATCGAGAAACAGTTTTAAATCATAGTTGGGTGAACGTCAGTAAACGTTTGTTAATTGTTTTAGATGGTAATCCATGTCCTTCGATGTAGAGGGATTCACTTGTGTGGGCGTTTCGAGTGCGGTCAGGTCATGTTCCATTGAATAATTTTTTAAATATAATGAAAGTTGTTCAATCCTCAATGTGCACGGATTGTAATAGGATTGAGGACTTAGTAAATTTTTTGGTGGTGTATGTATTGACTATGGATAGCCGTGAGAGGTATTTGAGTGATTTGGACCTGTTCAATGGTGCAGTGAATGTTATTGGTATCGGAAGATGAAGAAGAAGCACTCCTTTGCAGCCAGATAATCTGGACATCGCAATAGAAGTGTTTGATGAATGTGGCCATCGAGTCTTCCAATGAGGCTGGCATAGTCACAAAGGTGCACTTAAGCCTCGAAAAAAAAAATAGACGAAAAAAAACATTGGACTCTGTTATAGGTTAGGTAAGTAGGTACAACGAGGACAATGCACGTAAGACAAAGATATCGTGGGGGATTGAGCGATGCGCGGGGCGGGTGACAGCGCGGTGGGCGCGGGTGTGCGCGACTGTCACATGCGCAGATATTAACGGTCAGTGCTACACTTACGCGTCGCGGGCTGTACACATTGGCTTAGCCACTTAAAATAACAGAATGCTCAGTTCACATAGACACGATTTTATCGTCGATGCAAGCTTTTATTTCACTATTCTTGATTTTATTTCAATACCCATTATGAACTTTTTTTTGTAAGTATTTAAAAGGCACGCTGCCTAATATGTACCTGTTAATTACTTCATTAAGATTTAGTTTCATTCTTAACAAGCACTGGTTCTCAAAAGAAATTAAACTAATTTGAACTAATTACAACTATAGTACATTTTCATTTAGAATTTGTCCGTTTTCAGCTATGGATGTAGGTAGGCAGAGATTCGGGAGCGGGGCGGGCGCGGCCCCGCGGCCAGCGCGCTCGAACGCCCCGTCGGGGAGAAGCCACGCGGCGCGGTAGTTCACGCAGCCCGAACAGTCTTTGTACGCCAGGGTTGGATTCGGCCAGGTGTTCTTTGTACTGCCTATAGATGTGTATCTGTAAATACCAATTTTACTTTTAAATCTGCCGCTTTTGCACGCATTAAGGTGGTTTTCCACCGGCGAGGCGAGACGAGACGAGGCGAGACGAGAATTGAAATTTGTATGGCAGCGCCCACGGCGGCTCGCGGCGCCCGCGGTGGCCCGCGGCGGCTCGCGGCGGGCGCGCGAGAATGCATACAAATTTCAATTCTCGTCTTGCCTCGTCTCGCCTCGCCTCGCCGGTGGAAAATCACCATTACCAGCGTTTCGATTTAGACAGAATAAGCGAATGAAGACCACACAGCAACCCAATCAACTGGCCAACTTTTTATGAGCTGTCAAATCGATAGATTTTGTATGGTCCCAATACTGAACTTTGACGTCACTTGTTAGCCAACTTACTTATTGTTTTCCGAGTTAAAACTAATTATATTTTTAATAGAGCTGTTTTTTAATTATTGGTTAGGTAGTTAATTAATGTTGCGAAGTAGGTAAGTACTCATATGTTTTAAATAGAAACAGAATGAAAGGGCGGCAAAACATTGCACTATGATAGTCACATCCAGTTATTATTTCTATTAAAAACTAGTAATCCAACAATTTATCGTCGGATATGCGCATCCGCAACAATAAAAGCAATAATTAAAAGTATTTTATTTTATGACTAGGTATTGAACCTATCGCCTCTCAAGCAGAGGGTCGTGGGTTCAAACCCCGGCTCGCACCTCTGAGTTTTTCGAAACTCATGTGCGGAATTACATTTGAAATTTAAAAACATCGTGAGGAAACCTGCACAACCCTGCGAAGCAATTCAATGGTGCGTGTGAAGTTCCCAAACCGCACTGGGCCCGCGTGGGAATTATGGCCCAAGCCCTCTTGTTCTTAGAGGAGGCCTGTGCCCAGCAGTGGGACGTATATAGGCTGGGATGGGATGGATTGAAATAATAAAAAATGTTTCACCCCTTGTCATAGAGGCTGCAATACGGCACTTGTCGCGACAGGATGTAGCTCCATATTTGATGGTAGGACCAGTTCAGTAGGGGCGACACGCGCATTATTTGTGGCCAGTTCGCATCTGTTTTCTGAAAGAAACAAATAGGCACATTAGGTATGATGAATAATAAAAGATTTTTTGATGGTACAGAATCTATACTATAGATAACAAATAAGCAAGCATACACCTAGGTGAGTGGGCCTCTGTTTCAATCGTTTTCAGTGTGTTACTAACATAATATTACTGATAACAGCTGCGTCGTGATTCAACTATAAATCCCTGTGTAGTGTGTGGTCGCAGAACTCGCAGAACTGTAATTGGTTTTAGTTCATGGATATTTTATCCTTCGATTTTCGTAACACACGGGAACGGCGGTTCAATTGAAACGCTTTAGGGCCAAGTAGGTATATGAAAATGGTAAGAAGAAAAGCTACTGAAAGTTAAAATAAGATAGGGTATGTATCTAATCTAACTACGTATCGCAATTGGTTCGACTTTTACTAGCCAGCCTGTCTAAAAGGACGGCGTGAAATTATCTTGTTACATAGGTACCTGCATGAATTCCAAATCGCTGCTGTATGGATCAGTTCTGCGCGTCCCCATCAAACAAGCTTTCAACCGCTCGTCCTCATCAAGAATCCTCTGAAGCGTACTCTTCATTTCTCCTTCAGTAACCACAAGTGTTATCCCATAGTGCGCTTCCACTTGTTTCACGAACGCTTCTAGCTCTCTAAAGGGACTCGTTGTTCTTATATACAAGACTTTGAGGTCGTTTATCACAGTATTGGTTTTGTATATGTCTAGTAGCACGTTTATGGTGATGTCAAGGAGAACTGTGCAGTCTTTGCCGCCGTTGAATGATAGAAATACTTCGTCGTGGTTGTATTTTTTGAAGCATCTTCGAAGCACCTATGAATCATCAATGTTAAAAATATGTTTCAGGAGCTATTAATTTGTAACATGTTCTGCAGCGCCGGTCCTGGGGTAGACTAAGAGGAGCGTTCACTCTAGGCGTCAGTCAGATGGCAAGGGGCACCATTTTCCAGTTCCCAGTGCAAAATAATATTTAGAACTTTTGTGAGGCGCGGAAGCGGTGTAGACAATCTCGCTCTACCTGGATTAAGGGCTAGAGCCGGCGCTTAAATAAAAATATCTGGGCGACCGAGCTCCGCTCGGGCTAAAACTCGCTACCGAGCATTTCCCAGAGATAAGACCAAGCAAGATCGATTTTTCATCTCCGAAAACCCCTACGTGCCAAATTTCATCGAAATCGTTGCGTCGTCGAAGCGGTTTCCGAGATCCCCAAAATATATAGGTATATTTATATATATACAAGAATTGCTCGTTTAATTAAAGGTATTATATATTAATAAATACCTATAAGTAAAAAGTTATTTATTTGCAGGTGGTAGGACTTTGTGCAAGGTCCGCCCGGATTGGTACCACCATCTTGTTCGCTAATCCTGCCGTGAAGCAGCAGTGCTTGCACTGTTGTGTTTCGGCATGGAGAGTAAAGTGGGTGATAGACGTACGAGCAAGTGTACTTATGGTACGTTAGTACTATTATATATTCTGTGCTTATGGCTCGACGACTTTTTCGCCTGTGTGTCACCATAAGTACGCGTACTTTAGAACCGCCGCGATCCATCCGGTTTGAAATCTTGCTCGTAGCTCGCAAAGCTTAAAAACCGCGGTACGTTAAGTTTGCACGTCTATCACCCACTTAAGAAAGCCGGTGAAAGTACTGGTACTTGAGGTACCCCATCTTAGGCCTCTAGGTTAGCAACGCATCTGCAATCCCAGTGGTGTTGCAGGTGTCTATGGGCGGTGGTGATCTCTTACCATCAGGAGACCAACTTGCTCGTTTTCCATCTAATCAAATAAAAAAAACCGGCCATGAGCGTGTCGGACACGCCCGAAATAGAGTTCCGTAGCCATAACGAAAAAATCAAGTACCTAATATTTTTCTAAGGATTTCGTATTTTGTACGGAATATTCCAAGTTTAGGTATATTTTATACCTTAGGCTCATATTTACTCTTAAACTGCTAATAATTCTCAAGAAAACTTAACCTTTTGATATACTTACTACCATCCTGAATTTTTTCAATTTTTTCACCCGCCCATTTTTTAGATTTTAATGAAATTTGCACTAAAGTTGAATATTTTGCAAACAAATCACTCAATCGAAATATCGTTTTAGCAACCCCCTAATGGGTTTAATAGTCCTATCCAACGATACCCCACACTAAAAGGTTGGATTAGAAAAAAAATACCCCTTACGTCTATGGGAGGTACAATAAAAAATATTTTTTGAATTTTCTATTGTACCATTTTGCCGGCATAGTTTACATATATATTCGTGCAAAATTACAGCTTTCTAGCATTAATAGCTCCTGAGCAAAGCCGCGGACGGACAGACAGACAGACATGGCGAAACTATAAGGGTTCCGTTTTTGCCATTTTGGCTACGGAACCCTAAAAAAACATGGTTCAATATGGCCGATACAATAAATACCTTACATATACCTAGGTAGAACTAATTAAAAAATTGCAAAAACTATATCGTCGGGTGACAAGCAAAAGTCACTAATTAGGTACAGTCACCAGCATTAATATCTGCCACATCGGAGCGTGCAAAAATGTCTAAAACGTCCTTTCGGCCCTAGAAATAGAGTCGTATCAGATATTTATGCACGCTTGTTGTGCCAGATATTGGTGCTGGTGACTGTACCTATCACTGGTATTTTCTTGCATAATAATAATAATAATAACAAAATATCGTTCTAACAGGTGTTGAGAAAAGGTGTTGAGATTTTCGAGAAAATAAATTCAAAAGAAAATTCATTCAGGATTTACAGACTCTAATCTCAGGACTAATCTTGGGAAATCTTTACTCTATACTACAACTTGAATCAGCTCATATTTAATAATAATCATACCTGTTTAGATTCCTCAAGGACATCAGTGAAATCCGGCAGATCCATGTCCACGTCTTCGAGTTGCTGTGGCATTTCGCACACTAGTCTGAAATGAGCATTTGAAATCAACTTAAAAACAATTCGATGTTCATGTGGCAGGTACCTACGGCTTTAGCACAAGTGGCCTCGACTCGCTTCATCGCTGTTTTGTACTCGTCGGACGCCCCGCGCGCCTGCGAGCTGCGTCGGCGCATTTAACATGGTCTACCTACTTGTGCCAAATTACCCAAAAAAGTCGTTAGTCGGGTTTTTTAACTACTTATTTCGGTTCAAAACTGTATACTACAAGTGATAAAATATCGTACGTGTACCTAGTTGTACCTATTTTATTTTTGATGGTTACAAGTCTAAATTAATTTTAGTTTTAGAACCTGTAAAACTTGTCTTCTTTTTGATTAATTAGCACATTACTGTAAGAAAGCGTACCTAAGGTTCAATATTGTTTATTATTAGTTTACTAATGGTGTTTCACCATCCATTGATTAGTGTTAACTGGCGGTTAGGTGTGATGCCGTCTCTATTTGTTTTGCTCGAATAGACGAAGACGGCATCACATTTAACCGTCGGTTAACGCTAATCAATGGATGGTGAAACAGCCCCTAAATGGTGAAACTTGTCTGTTTAAATTAGCGTTAACCGTTTAATTATGGGATGTGTGTAATTAAATGTATTTGCACAACTGGTACAAGATAATAGTATCTGCAGCTACTGTTTCACTTTGTTTTATTAGGTAAGTACCTAAGTACTATGTTTGTCAAGATTTAATACCTCCTTGTATTGGAAATCTATTTTCACTCACATCCGGTGGTCAGATTGACTTTATGTGGTTTTTGCTGTAGTTTAGATGACAATGCAAGTGCAGTCTACAAAGACTCAGTCAGGAAGGTTTGTTTGACCAAAAATTTTTTTTTATCAAATATGTAATCTTACGGAACTGTACAACACTAGATTAAAAGTTTAACAAACATCTAATAAGAGTGAATTTTTCAGCATTACTTCTAGCTGGAGCAAGCACTCTCTGGGTAAAAAGTTCTAGTAGTTGGAAAATAATTAATAAAAAACTCATATTTCTGAAACAATTACCCTTAGACAGATTATTTAACTACTGATAATGAAACTATTAATGTAATCACGTGACAATTAATTAATTATGACTCCATATCAAATTAAAACACATTTCATTTTAGGCACTACAGAAGTACCTAGTATACTGCTTTCATTACTATAATCTCGCACACATTATCTGCGATTCATTGAATCTTTCAATTATTTTCCTGTTGGTATGTTGGTATGCGACTTGGTCTGCGAAGAAATCGTTTATCACTATCCCACGAGAATTATGCAATTTTCCAGGATAAAAACTATCTTAAGTTCTTCCCTGGGGCTAAAACGATGTCCATAACTACATGCTACAAGCATTTCAACTGCTGTCAGTAACCCGTCGCATATATTCAAGAAAAGAGCTAGGTATACAGTTTGCATGATATTTTATCAAGTTTAAATTGTAGCATAGGTTATGTGAAAGTTTGTTATTCAATGTAATGAAATATGGCTCACAAATAGTTCATGATTTAAATTAACAATTTTTATCTTTTGCAGACAAAATCCCAGGCAAAAGCTAACAGAAATATAATATTAATTTTGAGCATAGCAACTAGATAATAATGTCAGAATAAGAATAGATGAGTTTGCTTGAGTTAATTGCCAATTATATTTTTGCTTGTCATAATATAACTGCCACAACATGCTGGTGGTACAACATTATAGATTACAAATACTTTAACCTATTAGGCAACATTGTGCAACACAATTCAATGAAAAAACTTTTTATTTATGTAATTAATCTATTTAATAGATAAGCAAATAAAACAATACTATTTAGAAAAAAATCTGCTTTATTGTAAAACTTTTACTTATTCATGGAGATTAAGATAACAATATGCAAAAGCAACTGTTTTCTTACAAAATATAAAACACTTTCCAATAAGATTATTTCCACAAATGCTGTTATCACTTAATTGTTTATTCAAGCATACTATCACTACTAGTTATCAACACACAGTTTTTTTTTTGGTGGTTCACTTACACAGTCCTTGGCACTGAAAATAACTTCCTTACCGAGTTTGAAGCCAACTCTTATCATCTCCTTCTTTGGTGACACATTTCTAACATCAAAGATGTCTATTATATTATCAGATATATCGCAGCCAATATTGTCAATGACCATTGACTTAGCTACAGCAAGAACATCGGTACCAGCAGCAAAGCAATATACGTAAACTATAATTTCACAATCAAATTTTTCCAATAATTCTTCATCTTCTATTAAGCCCTTGTAACATTTTAAAAATTCAACAGCAATTGCAGGTAAATTCATTGTCACATGTATTTTGGCACCTTTTTCTAACTTCTCTTTGCCAAGACAATAGTTTGTGATATATTCTTTGAAAACAGTGAGTATGAAATCTTTCCCATCTAGATTGTATGACTTAAAAAGAGCCATGTTCAGTTTATTTGTCTTAGCATTGTGGTTGAGCCATTTGAAAGAGTCAGGATTCAAATCATTTGCATATACTTTGCATTTTTTCTTCACTGCTGGTATTGCAAACGGGCCAACACCGCAAAAGACGTCAAACAGCACATCCCCAGGTTTTAAAAAGTTCAAGATCCTTTCATGTTCCTGGCCAAGGCGAGAGTTCCAGTAAACCTTGGAGAAATCAAATGTAAAGTTGCAGAGATTTTCTTTTACAGTGACAAGAAAGTTCTCTTCACCAGCAATCACCTCCATGTTGAAGTTACGGTAAGTGTTGTCAATGGTGCTGCTCTTGTTTACTACAGTGCGACAGCTCTTAATCTTGTTGACAAGCACTTGCCCTATAAGAGGCCGATACTGTAGCAAGTGGTCTTTCAAATTTAAGTGAATTATGTGACCAACTTGAGTAAAACCACTTACAATGTCTTCATTTTCTGGCAAAACAGCTTTGAATATAGTCCCGTATGACCAGTTTTCATATGATAGTTCGATATCCTTCATAATAAAGTTGTCTTCATTTACGCTATGTTCTTTTAGAGACTTGCGATCTATTTCAGAAAGATCAGTCCATGCACCAATTTTCTCTGGGTTCATGTGGATGCACTTTAGCTTCTCACCACTGACACTTTGCACAGGTTTAAAGTTCTCTAATTTAAGAAAATATTGTTTGCAAATTGGTGTAATTTTTGATAGTTTTTCATCAGCGACTTTCAGAACGGGAATTTTTATGTTACGCAAGAATTTTGCACGATCTAAAACGTTCATACCGCGGACGCCCACGGGCGTCAAAATTGCTGATGAAGATGTAGACATTTTTTGATGAATTATGAGAAATAATGAGCGGACTAAAGTCATGCCCATACGGTATCAAAACGAACACGAACACATCGTCATACTAACCTATATATTCGAGGTCAGGGTTTATTTACGTTCCGAGGTTTCAGGTAATGACATATATGCTGCTTTTTATAGGGATTTTTAATACTTTACAGTCAAAATAATATTACACAGTACACAAGTCTATAAACATACGATATTTTTGCAAGAAAGTTTGGATTCAAGCGTGACACATTACTTGTCAATTTGTTGTTTGACGTTTCGTTTCGTTTCGTTGCACGCATTGATTACTGTGAACAATAGAATTTCGTATTTTTCTTTTGCGATGTTTCCGTAGGCTCTGTCTGCTTTAATTTGAGAAGCTAAAAGCAGAATTTTAATTTCAGAATTACCGGGGCGACCGAGCTTCTCTTGAGCTAATCTAAAACTCGAAAATACCGTGTTTTCATAGAAATAAGACCAAGCTACATTGATTGTCTGCCCCCGAAAACACTCGCTTAACAAATTTTATTGAAATCATTAAAGCCGTTTCCGAGTAGTAGCGTAGCGAGGCGTAGGTATTGTAAAGCAGCTTTTGCACGGAACAGAAAAAACTGGTTCAGTATTTTTGTTCCGTAGGCTGGGCCCCTCGCAAACAGCCTTTTGGCCTGCTGGGCTACTACAAAACTCGAAGTTGTACCGTCCCTCTCGCTCTCGTATTAAATAGTATACTCAAGTGTCAGACGGACCGCACTACACGAACGAACTTCGAGTTTCGAGTTTCGTAGTAGGCCCTGCTGAGTGGCTTCGTGCATCGCAACTTCGCAAGGTTTTAGGTATTTTGCTCAATTAAAAATTCATTATTTAAATTGTGGTGCGCCAACACAGGGCCTCGTAAAATATTATTTTGCACACGCCAAGAGGTCGTACGCGGCCACTATTTTCGAGAATCCCGATTTTGTCGAAATAAAATGCGAAAGTGTGTGTGTTTGTATGTTTGTCCGTCTTTCACGTCGAAACGGAACGACGGATCGACGTGATTTTTGGCATAGAGATAGTTTATGGGCCAGAGAGTGATCTAGGCTACTTNTATAGTCTACCAACCTAAAGTGATATCGTTGCATGTCTTAAAAAATAATGCCAATAGACGTGTCGGTCAACTTAAAGGTTCGACTTTAGCGACATATTCATTTGATAGGAATTTCTTTACAATTGATAGACGACTTATTTGGCTGATGGTAGGTACTATGGCTGCAAAGTCGATGGACATTTCCAAAATATCGTCTGACGCGAGAAACAGCGCCTCTATGTTTGAAGTGATTAGCGGTATTTACTTATTTACTAACTTAGTTAGTTTATTATATCTCACTAGATGGCGCTGGCGCTAACCTTAAAAAATATGTTATACTCATGTTAGAAATTTTATATTCGCTGCCGTAGTACTTAATTATGCCCCCCTGGGTGGACACCGTGGATGATACGCGAATCGCGTAACGACATTTTCTGTCTCTTTCGTACTTATCGTAAGAGAAGAGAATATTATTATTCGCATTACTATCGTTTCTTGTTCATTTTTGGTGTGTGTGAAGTTCCCATCCGCACGTGCCGCGTGGGAACTACGGCCCAGAGCCCTCTCATTCTGAGAGGAGCCTGTGACCAGCATGGGACGTGTATCTATAGGCTGGGAGGCCTGATGATAATGAATTCTTTTATTTTGAAGACCCATGTTGCGAATAGTGTCAACTTTAGTAATCTCCAAATCTCAGTAAATTTACAAAAACACAAACTCAATATTATCGCCTGGTGGGATTAGACTTGTGACATACGAACGAAGAACGAAGTTCATAACTCGACAATATTACTGTATCATAAGCGATGGAAATCGGATCTATATCGGGTCGTCTAAAATTAATCGGTAAGTCATGCGTGTTAACGAAACTAAAGAGGTAGACGAAGATCTTCAAACTACCAGGCTAAGTTTTTATTACAAAGATTTTGCTACTTGTTCAGCTGCTTGCAACATCGCTTGATCGTCTCTTTCAAGTTGAATCTGCTGATTATCGTAATTATTCTTTAATGAGTTCTCAGCAATATTGAGATGTTAAAAGTAGTGAAATTATTAATTTATATGAAGAAGGAAAAAAATATGTCGGAAATTTCTAGAGAAATTGGAGTTAATGTGAGTTTTTTTTGGTTACGTCATCCTACCAACTTCTTCATTAAAATGATATCTACGTTATATATTTTATGTTTATTTAATTGTTTCAGATAAAAAACAGTTATATTGTGCAAGACTGTTTAATCAACACAAAAATAATGTTAAAGTCGTTCCTTGGCCTGCCAGATCACCGGATTTAAATCGCATTGAAAAATTATGAGTTGTTATAACCATGTCCAACGTTGGGATAACAAAATAAGCGAATCCGGAAACGTTAGAAGCCCACTGTGTAAAAAAATAAGGGACAGTATTCGCGCTCTAATATGTGTGAAAATCTAGTTGCATCGATGCGATCTTTTTGCAAGCAGTTATCGACAATCATGGTGGTTACAACAGTTATTAAAATAAAATGATAGTTACGTGTAGACCGGGTTTATTACTCAAACAAATTATGTTATAATAAAATATATAAGGTGCGGATATTTTCAGGTATGTAATTAATAACCTAATAATTAATTATACACATAATTATTTAAGTATGTGTGGTAATATTTTTTGCTTCATACAAAAATACCATTCCGTTCAAAAAAATTCATCCTCGCATTAACATTAACTGCATTCTTTTTTAATTTAATTTAATTGAAACCAATTTACGACGATGCAAATAATCGATCCTTAAAATATCCGCATCTGATTTCCTAGCACACTGTATTATATGAACCAAAATATTTATCTTTATTTGTGATCCTGTAGGTATCACTTTGTTATGAAAAGTAATTATTTGATTATTATGAACAAAACATTTAATTATACCTTGATAGTTTTGTTTACTTATGTGAGATAAGTGTGAAAGTTCAATACATGACTGTAATCTTATTATAACAGTAACACATTACACACACTACAGTGGATCTACGCCATCAATTATTGATAAGTAAATGTTTAAAACTGGAAAACTTCAATTATTATAGTTTATAACGCGTACGAGTCTTATGATATCCCGGTCGCAGGTATAATTTACTTTCAAATACTATTTTTTTATTGCGGTTCAGCTTCAATCCTCTTTCCAGAATCGGAAATGAATACTTAAGCTAATACCTCAATAAAATGTTAAAATACAACTTTTGATTAGGTGCTAATAAATAACTGAAAACCTCACACGACACACAGAAAATATTTTTCATTTAATTTTAAGTTAGTTGTTGAAACATCCCTAAAACATTTAATTTATGCGAATTCGTAATATTTAGACTGGGCACAATAAAAAAAAGATTAAAAACTCAACACTACTGATTTAAGGTCAATCAACTTTTTCTTGTTTTTTGCAAAGAACAAATCAAAATAAAAATGTAGATTATTTACATAAATATATGCTTTTATTGTAGAAAACATATTAAATTTTTAAATTCAAGAGTTGCGCGGACTTCTATGATTATTATATGTTTTATATAGCCATAAACATAATTCGAGCTCAAAAGTGGTCCCTGAGTAACCATGATATAATTAGATAACCCGGCATGCTGATTAAGATCTAATCAGTGCAATACATAAATAAACACATTTATATCGGTTTTACATGTAAAATATTGTGAACACATTTTATATAGAATGTTACAACTACTAATATGTCTCTTGAGTCACTGGTGACAAAAAACTGTACAAATATTTTGCCTTTTATTAGTTTTTATCTAATTCAACTAAAACGTACATCATAAGTTTTATTTGCCTCTTTCATTTAACAACAAATCGTGTAAAAAAAAGCGAGTACCGTGAAACACTTGTGTGAAAAATTAAAAAAACTAAGGCCTTTTTTTGGGACAAGTTGGTCATCCAAGAGACAAAATGGTGACTCGAGAGACTTTTAAAGTTGACTAGGCTTACTTTTTGGTCACCCATGAGACGAAATGATAACTCAAGAGACTTTTAAAGTGGAATGGACTTGAGCTTGCTTATGTGTTTTTTATACTTTAGCTTTTATCATTGCATAGCATTATAGCAATTTACTTCATGAAACTTTAGCATTAGAACTGAGCTCTTCATTAATTAATACCACTGGTCAATACCTCGGCGTCGTCAATATTGAGTACAGATGTGTCTCAATATATAAGATATTTTTAAGTTGCTGGACTGGATCGGACATGGCATATCAATGGCACATACATTTCTCACCTCCGTTTTGCCGACGACATAGTTATAATGGCAGAGTCGCTGCAGGGATTGACTGACATGCTGAAAGCCTCAATGATGCTTCCCGAAGAGTGGGTCTCGGAATGAATTTAGACAAGACCAAGGTTATGTTCAACAGTCATGTCATTCCGAGACTAGTTACCGTCGGTGGCGCCACGCTCGAAGTTGTGTCTGAGTATGTATATCTTGGTCAGACTATAAAACTCCGTAGAAACAACTTTGAGAAAGAGGCTAATAGGCGAGTACATTTGGCTTTCGGGAAACTTTGGCATATCTTGTCGTCAGACATCCCTCAGTGCCTAAAAACGAAAGCCTTTACCAGTGCGTCCTACCAGTTTTAACCTACGGAGCTGAAACGTGGACTTTGACTGCGGGGCTAATCAACAAATTCAAGGTCGCAGCGAGCTATGGAGAGAGCAATGCTGGGGTTTCTTCAAGGATAAAATCCGAAATCACATAATTCGACAAAGAACGAAACTCACCGACGTTGCTCAGAGAATTAGTTCGCTGAAGTGGCGTTGGGCTGGCCACGTATGTCGCAGGACCGATGAACGGTGGAGCAGACGAGACCATGGACGGGATAGCGTAGTGTAGGGCGTCCTGAGGCACGGTGGACGGAGAAACTTTAGAGGATCGCTGGCGGCGGATGGATGCGAGGGGCTGGAGACAGTGGAAGCGCGCCGTGGAAGAGGCCTATGTCCAGCAGTAGACTGCTGTAGGCTAACGATGATGATGATGATGTGTCTCCAATGTGAAGTGGCTGATAATGTCTTGGGTAGCGACATGGGCAAAAACCTCTTTCACAAAAACAACTCAAATCACGATGTTGCAACCGACTTGACACGCCCTATTGAAGAACTATAGGCCCATCTCGCTGTTGAGCCATGTTTATAAGCTACGGGTGCTAGGGAGCTGTCCAGAGTCATAGTAAATCGTCTCGAACGCAGGCTCGATGACTTCCAGCCACCCGAACAAGCCGGGTTCCGAAAATGCTATAGTACCGTAGACCAGATACATACGCTGCGGCAAGTCATACAGAAGACAAAGAGTATAACTTGCCGCTATGTCTAGTGTTTGTGGATTACGAGAAAGCCTTTGATTTGGTTGAAACGCGGCGGTGCTAGAGTCTCTCCAGCGATGTCGTATTGACTATCAGTATATCGAAGTGTTGTAGTGTTTGTTTAAAAACGCCACTTTTTCGGTCCGAGTACAGGAACAGAGTTCGAAGGCAATTCCTTGAAAAGAGGCTTCAAACAGGGAGATGTCATATTCAGAAACTGTTTACTGCCGCTTTGGAAGACGCCTTCAAGCTTCTGCAATGGAAAGGACTAGGCATCAGCACCTTCGGTTTGCCGACGATATCGTGTTCATGGCAAAGTGGATGGAAGAACTCAGCTTGATGCTCGAAGGCCTCAATCGAGTCTCCCAACGGGTGGGCCTCAAAATGAACAGGGACAAGATGTTTGGTTGATTGTTTTGGTTGAGAATTTGGTTCTTGAAGTTGTTGACACGTACCTACGCGAACGCGATCGATACCTAGGACTTAGGACGAACCATCCAATTAGGTGGGTCCAACTTCGACAGGAGGTTAATCGCCGAATCCAACTCAGATGGGTAGCTCAGGAAACTCCGCAATGTCTTTTCGTCCAAAATTCCTCAGTGCCTTAATTAAGACGAAAGTCTTTGACCAATGTGTGTTTTCACTGATGGCATATGGATCCGAGACGTGTGCTTCACTATAGTCTTATAAATAGGCTCAGAGTTGCTCGGCGAGCTATGGAGAGAGCTATGCTTGGGGTTTCTCTACTGGATCGAATCAGAAATGAGGAGATACGTAGAAGAACAGGGTCACCGATATTTAAAATCCTGAGAAATGCGAAAATGTTAAGTTTGTTAATGCTAAAATTATAGCTTTTAGTGAATTCAGTTACGGATTGCTTTAACAAACAGATCAATGTCTCATGACTCACCAAAAAAGTCTCTTGGGTCACCGAAAAGGTCAGCTAGGGGACGATGACCCAAGAGACAAATTCATGTAAAAACCAGTAAAAAGCATAATATAAACGAAAAAACAAAATAAAACAAGTTGCTTTAGAATATTAGACCCTCATGCCATGTATTAAGCTCTATTTTGAACCACAATCATGAAAAACTTATGAAATATCGCGGTAAGTCAGGAGAGTTGGAATAAAGACACCGTACCTGTGTAAGAACCCCAGACGAAATGAACAATGCTAAAAAATGCCGCATCAATGGCGGACCGAGTCATGTGACATTCAGATAGGTTGCCCATTGGTCTAGCCAAGGTCATGCGACGTTATTACATTTACACCTACTTTTAGAATGGTAAGTTAGGGGACTTAGTATTTTTTATTTTCACAGGGACACTTTTTAAACTGTACTGTAAAATTAAATATTCAAGTTCTGTAGATTGGCACAACGTTTTAAGATACTAAATGCAGTATTTTATTTAAATAACCCATAACATTAAATACCAGTGAACCATTTTTTTACACCAAGACGAAATTAAACATTGAATGTATGCACAGGGACACGAAATTTTTGTATGGAAGTGAAAATGTGTCCCCTAGAAAACCAATAATTTATCTATAAATTATAAAATGTATTATTCTATATTTTGTTCAGTTGTTGGATGATAGTCTAATTAAATTATTAACATAATAGAATCAATGTATGTCTTATATTTTTTGAAATAAAATAGATTTACCAGTAGTGCCACACAAAAACAAGAAATTGTTGATTGACCCTTAAAACATAGTGTAATCGATTCTACTCTGGATTCTGAGCAAACTACTTTCTGGTTTTCAGTTATTTAATGAATATATAGTATAACATTAATAACTGCGTCAATATTTAATGAATAGAAATATTGTTTTAGGAATAAATTTTTTATGTTTTAAACTTCAAAACGTGTATTATTTCTGTTGCAACGTTATCCTTTTTTCAGAGTATTTTTTTTATTTCCATATCAGTTATCTACAAAATTAAAATAGAAACTTATAAATAAAAAATAAGAACAAAAAACAATTCTGATATGTAGGATACGAACTTATGATCATTTACGAGTTTATCTAAGCAGCCGATCAACTCAGCTATCGGCACATTGCTGTTACGGGGATAAAATATCGATCATATCATAATAACTGTTTAACAGCGCCATCTAGTTCATTTCTTGTGAACACCTAACAAAATCGTCAACTCTCGTGTTCAAACGATTATAGAACGTAAGGTGTCCATCCACTTATGCAGGCCATTGTACATGTAGACGACCAGATGGCCTAGTGGTTAGAGAACCTGACTACGAAGCTTGAGGTCCCGGGTTCGATTTCCGTGTCGGGGCAGATATTTGTATGAAAAATACGAATGTTTGTTCTCGGGTCTTGGGTGTTTAATATGTATTTAAGTATGTATCTATATCTATATAATTATATTTATCCGTTGCTTAGTACCATAACACAAGCTTTGCTAAGCTTACTTTGGGACTAGGTCAATTGGTGTGAATTTTCCCGTGATATTTATTTATTTATTATTTATGTCCAAGATAGGGTTCCGTAGCCATTACGAAAAAATCGAGTAATATTTTTCTAAGGATTTCGTATTGTGTACGGAATCTTCCAAGCTTAAGTAAATTTTATACCTTAGGCTGCAATTTACTTTTAAACTACATACTAATAATTCTCAAGCAATTTTAGCTGTTATTTCGCAAGCAGATCACTGTTTGAATCGAAAAATCGTCCTAAAAACCCGCCAATGGTTTTAAAAAACTATCCAACGATACCCCACACTATAGGGTTAGTCGAGAAAAAAAAATCACAGACAGACAGACAGACAGACGAACAGACACGGCGAATCTATAAGGGTTCCTAGTTGACTACGAAACCCTAAAATAGGATTGTTTTCTGTCAAGTATTAGATGGAAGGAACATGAAACTACCGTGAGACTCACTCATATTAAGCATACCCGGATAACTCACGTCTTAAATCGAGTTTAGCTCGACATGTTTCGGGCTAATCCGTAGCCCTTCGTCTTTGGAGCACCGCGACTCAGCGGCTGCTGCAACACGCGCAGTGCGCGCCGCCGCTCTGCTCGCGCGACTACCCGACGAAACTGACACCGGCACACAACTACCCGCGTTTTCATCATCATCATTTTCATTACAACTGTCAAATGTAGGGTAGCACACAACACTAACAACATCGCTCTGTAAAGGTGCGTTCACACACACCGATGCCGCAGCACGAGTATTTAACACCGTTTTCCAACTCGGAGATACCGTCCAACCACTATCCCGGTTGGTATCGGAGCACATACGCAGTATGAGGAAACAGGACGACAAGGGGTCTGCTGTGCCGAGCACTCAATGGACTCGGATTCAACGCACTATATTAGATTTGATAGGGTATCTGTACTTGCGGGAGAGAAATTTTTCATTCCGCGGAAAGTGCGTGAAGCCATCGAGATTAGTCGTCGTCCGAATTTGAAATAATGTTGGTAGGCTATGGATTATTATGTTTGGAAAGTTTTATTCTGTATAAAAACCTTATAAAATATGTAACTGGTTGCACTAACGTACGAATGTGTAGTGTATTATTAGACAATGCCTGTATAATATAAAAAAAAATAAAGGTAACTAAAACTACGTACAAACTAAAATTATAAATAAAATAATTGCCCAAAATCGCTGCTAGGTCGTAAGGTGCCCAGAAGGCTGGCAGCATTATCACGCTGTATGGCAATGCTTATTCTTTGTGCTAAGAAAAAGCCAGCCCCCTGGTCACCCGAAGCCGTAATCAATATGGACGACAATGATTTAAAAATATTAACAGCACTCAAACCCAAGGACCCATGGTTTCTACCCCAAACGGCTCAAAAATGTAGGCACTACTGATGCCTACATATTTGCGCCGTTTGAGGCATTCCGCAGAGTCTGCAGCGGCACCGGCCCTGTTGGCTGTAGATGGAAGGTGGGACGGCGCGAGTGTGTCGACGCAAGTGGCGCCCCAAACCAACGGCCGTCCCATTTCCATGGCATGAGCGTCATGCCGTCGGGCCTCTTGCCGTCGTCGCGGACCAAGCCCGAAGGTTCCAAAACGGCTGGTGCTCCGGCACTGACCAAGACCGGCGGATGACGTCGTTAAGGGCTGCATGCCGCGGGATGCGTCCCGTACTGCTGAGGCGGGAGAGTCCATGGTGGCCGAGGCAGTCGACCTGCATACCGCAATGGCAGCGATGTGGGGCAACACAAGCCACTCCCAAACGGAGACACACAGCGAGCCGGAATGTGTTGTCGTCAAGAAAGTGCCTGTATTTATTTATGTACGAATTAAAAAAAAAAAGTAAGTGGTTGATACAGTGCTGTTAAGGGGAATAGACAATATAGACTTTTCCAGAATCTTGTTATGTATGCTGTTCTTGATTAAGTAAATCACAGATTACAGTATAGGAGTAGAAAAAAATCATTAACTTTATAATACGCCTTAGATATTAATGCCTTCTAGATCTGAATTTTGTATCCGTTTCCTTTTATTACAGCTACGAGTTAATATTATAAATGCGAAAGTTTGCGAGTGCGTGCGTGTTTGTGGTTGGCATTCACGCTCTAATGACTGTACGTATTATGATAAAACTTGGTATGCTAATAAATGTATGTCTAAAATAACAAATAGGCTACTTATATCCCGATATTCTCGCGGAATCGGTAAAAACCCCGAAAAGTCAACGACTAAAGCCGCATTCACATTTATCCGTCGTGTTGTGTTGTGATGCTCTGTCTCTCTTCCTCTCTATAGCTTATGATGCGACACAACACAAGCCGTCACAACACACTGCATCAGATAAATGTGAACGCAACCATACAAAATGTATGAAACCGATACCGCTCTGATGCGTCACGACACAACACGACAAATGTGAATACGGCTTTAGTTTGGAGATATGAAATTTCGCACTGGGTTTTTTATGCAATGTCAATGAATAGAAGACAATTTCGTAATTTTTGGAAGACCCGCGGGAAGTTTTGAAATGCCAGAATTTAAAAATGCCAGATCCAATTGCTAACCCAAGCAAAGCCGTGGGAAAAGGTTATGTTAAATAAAACAAGCCAACGCCAAAATAGATATTTCAAACGCGAAGTCATGTTTTCTCCATCGCGAAAAACCGGTTATGCGATCAAGAAGATTATTAGCGAATAAAATGTTTTGTAATACCTTGAACGTGACAACTTTGGCAGCTTGTGATTCTCTACGGTTTCAGTTAAATTTCCTATCTTCTAAAACATTATGTAAACCAAAATCCTTATAATTATTTTGTGATAAAATCCAAACATACAGACTTTTCTACTGGCTGTACTTTTTTTCCCTGAATTCCCTGACGGAGTAGTACACGCCTTTTCGGCCAAAAAAATATTTAGTTTTTTCTCAAATTCGTATAATGTTGTCAATATCATGCATAGCCCTCGGTAATTTATTATATATTTTGGGGGCCATTCCAAGCACGCTCTTCTTAAGTAAAGCTGTTTTAGATTTCATGATGCAAAGTTTGTGTCGAAAGCGTACACTACTATAATTCATAAATAAATCGATATTAGTTCTCACAAATACACAGATTTCGTATATGTACAGATATGGCAGTGTTAATATTTTGAGATTTTTAAAGTGTGATTTGCAAGAATTGGTTTTCCGCAAACCACACAATGACCTGATACATTTTTTTGCGCTTTGAAAGCCATGGCCCACCCCGTAGCGTTTCCCCAAAATATAATGCCGTACCTTAATGTCGATGTTACATAGGCATGATACGCAGATAGAACTGTTGAAACATTTACTACTTTGTTTAGTTTCTCACATACGATTTCAATTTGATTATTCCATGCTAACTTACATTTAAGCCTAAAAATTTTGTCATGTCAGCTTCAAAGTTATTTGCATTATCTTATGCTGATAATACGAATATTGCGTATACTTCCATTGTTTTCGAAACATTTCATTCAGTTACTTAGACACTTTTACAGATGAGGCTGTTAAGACGGCAGACGTGATTAAGTCCCTTTGATCTTTAAATCTGTCGTAAATCCTGTATCGCAAAGCTTCCCAATCTTTACAGCGCATCTCCCTATGGAAGTAATTATTTTCAACGCTATGTTTTAGCTAGCTACATATTAGTAATCTGTGCTCTGTTTAGAAGAAAAACATAGGTAAGTGTAGCTCACATAAATCATAAATCATTTATTTGTTACCAGAATGTAGATACACAGATAAAGATTACACTAGATAACGCAAACACTTCAATCTGTATGAAAACTAACCGTGTCACTTTTTTATATCTACTGTGACGTCTCAAGAGCGAATTAGAAATGTGAATTCCTCGATGTCCGCGCAAAATTGATTCAAATGCGCCGCCCGCCCGCGCCGTGGGGCTCGAGTCAGTCACTAGTCATGATTAGTCAGTTAGCGGTCAGACTTTGTATGGGGCCAACCCCGACGTTTGGTCGGGGTTCGGACACGTGAAGTAGATGCATTTGCGTAATCTAGTGTAATCTAGATCTGTGGTGTAGCTCTAGACACGTGGATCAGCGACCCTGACGCGGCGTTTTAGGTGAGCGATTTTGACGCGAACCGAAGCGGTGCAGCGCAGCGCGAAAGCAATAATCACGATAACTGTGGGAGTGGTCTAAATCAATCCCCACGCGGAGTTTCGGGGCTTCTCAACTTAGACAAACGAACCGAGCGCGATTAACTTTGCCTGGTTTTGTCCTGCTAGAAAAATCTCGCAAGTGGCATTACATAGCGAGGCCGTGTATAAAGTGACCTAGTTTGAAATGGTGACTCCAGCGCCACTATGTAATGCAACTTGCAAAGGTTTTCTCGCACACGTCTATACCTACTTACTGGGCTTGGCGCACGGCGCCGCTCAGCGTTCGCGTCGATATCGTTCACCTAAAACCACGAAATTGTCACCAGCGATAAGCGACACGATCAGGGGAGCTACTACGAAATTCGAAAATCGAAGTTGGTATCGTACGACGGTACCTTTCTCGTATTCAATAATATAAGCTTCAGCTTTGCGGTAAGATACCTACGAGTATTTAGAAAACAGGTTTTCTAGTTGTTTGTTATTTTTGAAATGAATATTATTATTATACGAGAGCGAGAGTAACGGTATGATACGAACTTCGATTTTCGAATTATGAAGTAGCCCTACTGGGACGCGGCGCGAGCTACAGCCGCGGTGTCATTATGCTGATCTCACGCCAGCGATTACGTCGCTCGGTAAATAGCGGTGAAGTGGCGTGACGGTTGACTATTTAGAGTATGTAAGCAGTGTCGATATCAATATCGACTTAGCAATTTTTTCCTTACGAGTTATTTCTTATGAGAAAAAGCCATGCTTCAAAGAAAGAAAACAAAAAGGTGACTTACCTAGGCTATTTACCTGTAATCAGTGGCGTAGCTAATGGAGGGCTAGAGGGGGCAGTGCCCCGGAGCCCCCAAGCTCAGGGGGCCCCTCGGACTCTGACATACAAAGTATAAATGACAAATCTGGAGTACGTGGAATTCGGAATACGACGAATACGGAACAAACGATTTTAAACAGTTTCATTGGGGCCCTAGTTATTTTTTTTACCCCAGGCCCTTTGGTTAGCTAGCTACGCCACTGCCTGTAATGCTGCTTCAACTTTGAGTCACTTTCAGATTAATTTTAACAAGCTCATGTTTATTTATTTTTGGAATATAAACTAGCTGTTGAAATTTTGTTGGGTTATCATCATAAGCATCATGGTTCTCTATCGTTTGCCCGAATTTCATATGCCCGAATGTATCGTTTTCTAGAATTTTCATTTGCCATAAAGTAATTTATTTCTGAAATAGTAATTTCTTCAGAGTTGATATTAAACTAACCTAACCTAACCTACTGCATTTTATTCATTTATTTATTTATTTGGCAAAAACACTTAATACAATATGTTAAAATTTTCCGTCAGACTCCAAACTAGGCTGAGCCTGTAACTTGGTAGTATGCGAGTGTGAATACAGATTAACAATAGTTTAATTATGATTATGTTACCGCTATGTCTAAATTTATACAATGAAATAAATTATGTTAAAACCTACAACTAAATAGCTATTAGAATTTCAGAATGAATAATTAAAACACTAAAATAATTTTATATGATGACATTTAAAAAAAACCTGAAAACAGCACGGTTCTATATATTTTATGGCAAACGTTGGTATGGCAAGTGAAATTCGGGCAAGTAAAGGTAAACGAAGCATCATATCAGTCGTAGGACGTCCTCTCTCATAGGCTAATATCAAATTTACTTACTCGTATCATGTCATTTTCATAAAGACTTTGATAGAAAAACTTTTCTCACTTTAACTAGAACGGCTCTCTCACTCTTCGATTTGCCTAACAAAAATGTTCCACGCCACTCACTCACACCTACCTGCATTATAACAAAGTGACACTATTAAATACTGACTCGAGTTAATTATTGCTCAATGAAAGCTGCCAATCAGCTTCGCTCAGCATCAACATTTTCAATTTGTACAAAAGGAATATTCCTTTATTACCGCCGGCTCCCTTGATTAAAACTCGGGCAACTGTTATAAATTTCCGCCTCCAGTCTTCAAGCGCATTCTACAGGAAATACAACTTTGCACTAAAAATTGTAAGGCACAATCTGAAAGCGAGAAGGTTTTGGAAGGTTAAATGAGTAACCTATGCTGCGACAAAATTGAGAGGAAACCACAAGAAAACAATAAAAATAACGACGTTGGTTTGAAATGAGAACAAACTTTTTGTAAGTTGTAACACCCGAAATCTGGTATTACGGTTTTTAGATGCGTTCTTCGGGCAAATGGGTGATTGGTACTGACCTGCCGCATGAAGACGTGTCCCTGGCTCATGATTTGAGTACCTTTTTGATTCTAATTGTCTTCCAAAGGGCATGGTAAGCGGGATAAACATTGCAGCCACTGATACACTTCGTATATGTGATTTTTACACTGCAATTGACCAACTGCTGGCGGCTTATCATATCACGACGATCCTTTCTTTCTGTAGAACACTACGAAGTTCACATTTAGCTCGTAAAACAATACAAAACCTTTTATTTTCCATCGTAAACAACCTCATAGGATGATCTTTCGCCGGGAATGTCGAACTGCCAAACTGACAACTTCGCTGACGTTTGACAGGTCGATAAAGATGGTGCTACACGATATTGATTGCCGATTTTTGATCTTTAGTTTACAATTCTAGGTTTCCAGCTGCTGTTTAGTTGCTGATTCATATTGTATTAGGGCTTGCAATCCGGATAACCGGATATCCATATTATCCGGATATCCGCCCATTTTCAAATCCGGATAGGAAGCTCTTCATTATCCGGATAATTTGGTTAATTCGAATATCTGATATTAAGCGCGCGCTCGCGCATTGTGAGAGGTTAGTGTAGTGTATGCATACACACAGATACATTTCTTTTTTGTATTAGGAAGGTTTACATGCAATACTTATTAGTTAGGTTCATTCTTAACATCTTGTTTGGTAATGGTAGTGGCGATGATGAATTTTTGGTAAATGTGTGTATGTAAGTAATGTATGTGTTTATTTTATTAATATTATTATATTTTATGTATTTTTTCTATCTTCAATATATTTTTTACCTTACATTACACACACCTGCTTTGATCACCTTTTTTCTTGATTCTATGTTAATAAAATCATCAGGTCGAATAAGAAGGTAGAAGAAGAGATCGCTTTTTAGCGATTAGACCCCTGTTTTCTCGTCTCCTACCCTACCTTTTATGTTCTGATTTCATTTTATAATGAATGTTTTTTGGTGTTCAATACGCTTTGTATTGTATTGTGTTATTTATTCTTATAATAGAGCAAGAGCCCGCAAGAGCCAGACCTTCGTTATAGTATCGTTATAATCCTTCGTTATAGTCCGTCCGACTACAGGACCAGAGCACGAAGCCTATTCCTTTGCAGCGGGGAGTCAGACAAGGAGATGTGATCTCTCCGAAACTGTTCACCGCTGGATTGGAAGATGATTTTAAGGTTCCGGACTGGAAAGGACGAGGCATTAACAATAATGGGGAGTACTTCACTCACCTTCGATTCGCCGACGATATTAAGTCATGGCTGAGACTATGGAGGACCTCAATGCTATGCGCGCTGACCTCAGCAGAGTTGTTTCCGACCGAGTTAGCTTAAAAATAAACATGGACAAGACGAAAGTCATGTCTAATGTTGTGCCAGCTCCCGTAATAGTCGGAGGCTCTGCGCTCGAAGTTGTTGACGACTATGTATACCTGGGACAAACTATCCAGTTAGGTAGGTCTAACTTCGAGAAAGAGATCACTCATCGAATCCGACTCGGCTGGGCAGCATTCGGGAAGCTTTGCAGTGTCTTTTCGGCCAAATTACCGCAGTGTTTGAAGTCAAAAGTCTTTGACCAGTGTGTGTTGCCAGTGATGACATACGGATCTGAGACGTGGGCGCCAACGATGGGCCTCATTAGGAAGCTCAAAGTCACTCAAAGGGCTATGGAGAGGTCTATGCTCGGGGTTTCTCTACGGGATAAAGTCAGAAATGATGATATCCGCAGTAGAACTAAGGTTACCGAAATAGCCCGAAGAATTGCGAAACTGAAGTGGCAGTGAGCGTGCTCGCAGGACTGATGGCCAATGGGGTTAGAAGGTTCTCGAATGTCGTCCGCGGAGCGGGAGACGAGCCGTCGGTAGGCCTCCAATAAGATGGAGCGACGACCTGGTTAAGATCGCTGAATTGCGTTGGATGCGGAAAGAACAAGACTGGTCTGAGTGGAGAGCCTTGGGCGAGGCCTAAGTCCAGCAGTGGACGTCTTTCGGCTGACATGATGAATCGAATCTACTCTCGATTCTGAGTATTTCTGAGCAAAGTGCTTTCCGGTTTTCAGTTATATTAAAAATTAACACCTTGCATAAAAAAAACTTTCAGCCTTTAAAAAATAAACGAAGGTCTGGCTGTCGTGGGCTCTTGGTCCGTAAGGCAAAATAACAACAAGCAGGAGACAGAGAAGTCATAAAGTGTTTTTAAGTTATTTCACTCATTCAAGTGACAAATTAATGATTTTTACGTGCGTATAAGACAATCAGTGATTAAGTTAATTAACACGATTCGTCTGATGAAACAAATTTAAAATTGTTTTTAGCGTTTTTTTTAAAATATTTGGAAAAATATTCAAATTATTCAAAATAACCGGATATCCGGATACTGAGATTTCAAATATCCGAAATATCCGGATAATAAAAAGTAACCGGATAATGCAAGCCCTATATTGTATTGACATCCTGCGATGCGCTGCCATTCTTTTGGGAGCAAATAAACACTTTTCTTTCTTCTTCTTTTTGTTACGACTCGATATTACGCGACCGAGTGAAATGTCTTTTTGAGGTTGGTAACACGGTGATGTCTTTTTGAGGCGATCGGATTCTACCGGCCATTTTGGCAGGATGACCGGCAGATATTGCAACGGGAGCGGCGTCTACATGCTTTTGTGGTTCTAAAGTGGAATTCATGAGTGCTTTTCGACATCCACGTTATATTTGAGCCTAGTGGTAGCTCCATCCGCCGCCACCGTGCTGGATCGTGAGTACTAACAAGTGGATTCTCTAAACTTTGACCGGCGCGCGCTTGTCGATGAGACGCCAAGTTGATACGTAAATTATTTTGTTTCAGATTCCTCATGATGATTCCCTGACCCTCTTTTAAACTAATAAAACACAGCGGACCCGTGTCTAAAGGCCGTCTAGATTAAATACTACGTCGTAACGCAAATGGTAAGTCTTACATAGACGCGCTGTTGGGAGGGCGTCATATAGATGTTGTACTAAGAGATCGTACTTATTTCAGATCATCCAGCGCTCAACTCTAACTCAAACACAGCGGGCCCGTGTCTAAAGGTCGTCTATATTATATACTGCGTCGTAACGCAAATGGTAAGTTTTACATAAACGCGCTGTGAAGAGGGCGTCGTTTAACTGGTGTACTAAGACATGTACTTATTTCAGATCGTCCTGCGATCTACTCAAACACAGTGGACCCGTGTCTAAAGGCCGTCTATATTATATACTGCGTCGTAACGCATATGATCGTTAGACGCACAACTCCAACACTGCGGCCTGTGTCTTAAGTCTAACCTCTTCTAGTAACCTACCCTTATGGTGAGTGTCTTGAACATTTTAGCTTGACGCTTCGGGTTCAAATAGTGTTGTTTAAACATTTGCACTAAAGTGAGTTTTTCTTCATTTTAGGGTGTCAAGTACGGGCAAGGAGTGTTGTGTGTCTCGTGGTCATCGTCTAGCGAGGGGCGAGCAAGCGGCCGTCGATCTCCGAGGACGGGCTGTGCACGTGATGTTACTCATTGCTTAAACTTTCTTTATTTAAATTCTTGTTTGGGGAACCGATCCTTACACCCTATAATTTAAAACCAAGCGCCTCTTTTGATGAAACCACGTAGATAGGAGTTTAACTTGCAACTGCAAGCGTGTCCTCATGTTACTACTCTAATTTTAAATAACTATTCTCGACCTGTAACCAGACCATTTAGGTCTTACATTGTTAATAAATGTGTATAACCTGATTGGTATATTTGAGTATCCAAATATAGGTAAAATTTACTACTCTAATTTTAAATAAGTGAAATAAGCTTTACTTAAGGCTATAACTGTTAAGAAAGGTGCATAACCCTATTGGTTATCCAGGATGAGTATTTGACTTGCTACTCTATTTTAAACCCTGATTAGAACCTCATTTAGGTCTTAAACTTGTTTTCAACGGATGAATACACGACCATGAGACGAGAATTCCTAGTTTAATTTAACCAGTCCTGTTTGTGGTGCGGCCAATCTTTCTACGGCGCCCAAGGTTATTTCGGCCGTACCCTCAAGCCAGCGATCGCACGACCCTACTTCATGCCGCGCTAGCCGGAGCGGCCCTGGGTTTTGGGGTATCCTCGTGACGGACCCCAGGGTGAAATCACAAATTAAATAAGACCGAAATATTCTCCGTTACAGTGGCGTTCCCAACGTTGGCTTGAAGGATTTATGGTTTCATTCTCGTTCTCATTAGTGTATATAGGAGGGTGTAAGGATCTGGTACATGCAGCTAATAATGTTTGTGTTTCATCTAAGTACATGCTTATGTACTCTAGTATGCTATACTGTACTTCAAACTAATAAATAAAATGTCTACTTTGCTGCTCTGATACTAAAATACTATTGTTCTAGTTTAAACAAATACCAGTTATAGGCACTTCTGCCTTTAGTTGTTTACTGCTATGGAGCTACTTTTGTATTTGACTACTTAATAATAATTAAAGCTTGAGCTTTAAAATATCATTCTGCTGACACTGAGTACTTATCTGTGATCCTGCTCACTTTATTGAGCCTGATTAAGAACCTGCTCACTTCATTTAATGTTCATATGTGTGAAACCTACTTACCTTATTAAGTGCTTATAATATTTTTAAGAATCTGCTCACTTATGAGGCGCATGTATGTGCCTGCTCACGTTACTGAGCGCTTGCTTATACTCTTTTCCTTAAGAATATTTCGCTTTTAGCGATAATCGTACTGTTTTATTTATAAGTCACTATTATAAAATGGATCTGTCTACTAAGGTAGAGTGGTTGACAAAGAGGAGCTTGCGCACGAGTTAACTAAATTGCAAATACCTTTCGCGGAGTCTGACAGTTGTGACACCTTGCGTAAATTGTTTAGGCAAACGCGTTCTCTCATTCGACACCGGTAGTCTCAAACTTAGCATCGGCACTCTCAGCGGACTTCCAGTGAATGCCTACAGCCGAGTGACTCACCATAGTGAAATTCTGCCGACGCATGAGTTCTTCTCAGCATGCAGGAAGAAGGCTGAGGGAACGGCGTTGTCTGATGCAGGAGGCAACGTCTAGTAGTCGAGTCGAGTATTATCTCGGACGTTTACAGCAAATCACAGATCAAGTGACGCTGACGAGGTTCAGACTCCTCAAAGGCGTTCTGGTCGAATGCTTGTCCACTCTTAACCCGGATGAAGACTCCTCAGACTCCGAAGTGGAGGTGTTTCGCTCACCAAGGAAAACGCGAACTGAGGCGGTGTGCCGAGCTGAGCCCCGTTATAACTTAGCCAGTTTAAATCTTAAATTTAAGGGTGACACATGCGTGCGCGCTTTCGTCACGCGCTTGGATGAACTGAGGCAGGCTAGGGAGATACCTGAGCGGATTATTTTTAATGGTTTCCTGATGTTCTGGATGGACCGGCTCTTGTTCTGGTACCGATCCAATAGAGACAACTTTACTTGCTATACCGATCTTTTAAAGGCTCTTAAAGCTGACTTTGACACATCCGATAATTTTCGACTCTGAGTGAAATCAGAGACCCACACTCAAGCAGAACACGAAATCAATCGTAGTGTACTTGTCCATTATGGGCGCACTGTTCTCTAGGTTAACGGTGCCGTTGGCAGAAGCTGAACGTCTTGACATCCTATTGCGTAATGTTAGGCCCGAGTACAGTAGGGAGCTAGCTTTAATTGACGTGACGTCTATTGAGATGCTGAAGTCTCTGTGCAAGCGTCTCGAGCTTGCAGGGTCGCGAGCAGGTAATTTCACCGAACCCTCTTCGTCAGGATACACGGTGGCTCCGGACGTGCAAGTGCAGTCACGCAACAATACTGCTTGTCGCAAACAGGCAGTTGGCTCTGTTGACAAGACGGAAGGGACTTATTGTTTCAGGTGTAAACAAGCTGGTCACAAAACTAATCGTTGCCAGCGCTCCCGTGAACTGGTGTGTTTCGGATGCGGTCATCCAGGTGTACGGACACCGGAGTGCCCGCGTTGTACGAAGGTTCTACTTCAAAAAACTAGGTAAACAGGTCCGCGTAAAACCTGCCTCGCGCGCGACCTCAAAAAACATGTTTCTTACCTTCTGCTGACGACTATCGTCCATACTTAACTGTACGTGTTCTTAACGTTAACGTCTGCGGCCTTCTTGATTTGTGGCGCGGCGTGCTCGATACTCGGTGCTAATGCACACACTAAATTCTTAAATTTAAACTTGGAAATGCTTCCATTCGACCGTCCGCGTGTCTTACGTGTCGCTGATGGTGTAGACTACATTTGCAAATTCTATATGAACCTACCTATACAATATAAGGAGAGGTACAACTTGTACTATTTCACGTGCTGCCGGAGATTAGCTGCCCATACATTTCGGCATTAATTTCTGAGAAGGCTTTAACTTGGCCCCTGACGTGCTTGCCTGTCTTCCTGCAGACGTATCTTCTGTAGCCACTATTATTGGTAGTGTGGAGGGATGGCTTACGCAATTATGAGGAACTTACTCCTGAACA
>NC_133472.1:24661327-24766897 GCF_025370935.1 Choristoneura fumiferana | reverse complement strand
CACACTACTTAAAATACGGAATCGCAGTGACGTGACGTGCCGTAAACGTCAGGACTTTTCGACAAAAGTCTTGTCGTTACGGGCCGTTCGCGTATTTTAACAGCGTGTGGAAAGCATGCAAAAAAAAAAACGTGCGCATACGGTGCGTCACTGCGATTCCGTGTCGTCACCGTTTTTTAAGCCTATGCATCCACCGGAGATGTGCAAGCAAGCGGAACTGTGTATGAGTCAAAATCGCAAATAACAAAGCAGCGCTAAACAAGGCTAAACGATAAAGAATTGTGTATTTGACTTCTGAATTTGTCATATTTATATCCTATATCATTAAAATATAGCCATACGAGTAGGTACTGACAATATTAAAACTGAATAAAAAGTGACTTTTTGAAATCTTATATATAGTAGTATCTTGAAAAAGCTTTTCTCTTTGCAGTAAGTATGGTGCTTAAATGGCGTGTGATAATATGCCACACGCTAGTACTTCTTTTTATATCTAAATAGAGTTTACCGCGACTTCAAATGCGTAAATTATTCGATCTGGTAGTTGCAATTGAAACCCGGGATTTTACAAAATCCCCTGGGAAATCCCAAATTATATCCTGGTCTTCATCGAGGTTGTGTAAGAACAACTGTACAAAATTTAATAAATCAACCTATCGATTGAAATTTCGATATTTTATCCCTATCCCGTGGGAATATCGGGATAAAAAGTGGCTTTTGTGTTATTCCAGACGTCCAGCTATTACCTAGTAAATTTCATCTAAATCCGTCCAGCCGTTTTAGCATGAAGGAGTAACAAAACATACACACACACACTACAAACCATTCGCATTTATATATAACTTGTTTACCCGCGACTTCGCACACGTAAATCATTAGGTCCAGCAGCTGAAATATAAATTCCGGGATTTTTGAAAATTCCGTGGGAACATCGGGAAAAAAAGTAGCCTATGTGTTATTCCAGATGTCCAGCTACCTACATACCAAATTTCATGGCTCTAAGCCCAGCGGTTGGTATTTAGAGATTATATCCTATCCCGTGGGAATATCGGAATAAAAAGTATCCTGTTTAAAACTAACTTTTTGCCAAATTTTTATATACATCCATTATCACCGATTGTCGCAAGATAGTGAAGAGACTCACTAACAAACTTACTCATCTCATTCTTTCACTTTTAAAATTAGGATAGATCAAGCAAGAAAAAAGATTTGAATTTAACCTTTAAGAAAGAAAGAAAAAAGAAAGAAGAAAGAAAAACATTTATTCGTGACATTTTTACAAATAAAAAGGCATGACGAAAAAGAAGGAAATATAAATTTTGTCAGAAATGGCCCAACTCAGATGTCAACCTTGCGGCCGACTATGTTTGTATGTGAAGGCAGCTTAAAAAATGATTTTCCTTCGAAACCCCATTGCCAGGCATTAGATAATAATAGTGAAATTCGAGTTATGTCGTAAGCAGATGAATCAGCTTTGGAATACGCCAGAACTATACCTTGTTAACAGCATATTACATGCTATTAAACCCCCATAAAAAAAAAAACAAAACACACACCACACACACACACACACACACACACACCACACACACACAAACGTCACGCCTGTATTCCCAAATGGGGTAGGCAGAGCACATGAAACGTTACCTCTTTAGAGCCACTTTTAGCAATTTTAGGTTTAAAGTTTGACAGAAAAAAGGTACAATAGTGACAGGTCGTTTGTCGCCTGTCGCCTACGGTATACCTCAACCTATAGCCTTTGTCGCCTCTTACGACATCCACGGAAGAAATGGAGAGGTGTAACTAACCCGACACCACACGGGTATTCGGGTTCAATGTAAAGGTAAAATATATATTTATTGAATACTTTAATAACATTCATGACCAACAAGCCGTGGTGGCCTAGTGGTTTGACCTATCGCCTCTCAAGCAGAGGGTCGTGGGTTCGAACCCCGGCTCGCTCGCACCTCTGAGTTTTTCGAAATTCATGTGCAGAATTACATTTGAAATTTACCACGAGCTTTGCGGTGAAGGAAAACATCGTGAGGAAACCTGCACAAACCTGCGAAGCGATTCAATGGTGCGTGCGAAGTTCCTAATCCGCACTGGGCCCGCGTGGGAACTATGGCCCAAGCCCTCTTGATCTGAGAGGAGGCCTGTGCCCAGCAGTGGGACGTATATAGGCTGGGACGATGACCAACAGTTAGTTAAAATTAAAAGACAGAACAATCGCTTATGCACAAACACAGAACATTGCTTTTATGAACATACAAGGGCATTGACTGCTAGCAAACAACAACTATCAATGTAATACAAAGCTGTGGAAAACAAGGAAGCGGGGCAGTTTAAAACATTTTAACAAAATGTGGAACTTCTATGTACAGTTAACTAAGATATCTCCTTATCACCATTAGGTTCAATGTTAGTTGCTATGCTATACAACACATTTCTGATTTTAATTAATATTGTTTCTTAGAGAAGAAATTATACAGGTAATCTCTTTATTTTGTGAAAAAGACGTATACATTGTTTATTTCACAACAGGGTATTCCATTATTTTTTTACCATTACATTTTTTTTAATACATTTATTATCATGTATCAAATCATACATATACTAGCAATTTTAAGATAGGGGCACAATCCTCACTGTTTGCCGTCTCTGTCATGACCACAACCCTATTTCTTCAAATACAAATTAAGTCTATGCTGCATAGACAGTGCACATTCTTAGTATTCATAGTACTTATTAATTTTATGAATAGGGCATATTAGGCAAAGCTCTGCGCAGGGGGCGACACTAGCACATACCATATACATGTTGCCATGACGGGTGACTTGAATGACCATGACCAAAGAGTATTAGTACCTATAGAGAAAAACATGACATATTTAATATGTCATGATCTAACAATAGCTATACTTTCAAAATTTTAAAATTATATGATTTATATCATTCACATTTAAAAGTGGATGATCTAAAAAAACTGCTTCGAGTATGTGGTGCGAGTTTAAATCCTTTCAGAGCTTTGAAGAACTTGTCAAAAACTGTTTACGTTATGTGCTAGTGCTCCACATACCTTGATTTTAACAAAGCTCGAACCCTCCAAAACCAAAACCAGAAGTCGAATTTAATTCATAATTTTTTTTAATGATCGCTATAGTCCGAAATATTGTGTAGTACTTATTACTTATATGCTTACATGTTCAAGTTAATGTGACAAACAGCCTTTTTGTTTTTATTCTGATGTAGGAGCTTCTATGAAAATGATAAAGCTTGGAACCCACTGACAGCAGAAGCAGAGCAGTGCTGCGCGGTAAATAAGCATGGTGCGGTATTCTGTGTGGTCTCTTTCACATTACCTTGAATATTACGATTGGTACCGCCTCCGCGCCGCGCCGCACCATTCTACCTCTGCTGTCAGTGGGTTTCAAGCTTAAAGAATTTACTTCAAAAATTCATGAACACATGCATGAACAGTGACCAGTTTCGAGATGCTTATTTTGATCTAGAGCATATACTTATAACATTTGTAAGCATTGTACAATGTATGCAGTGAAAACAAAATCAAACAAGAAATAAGAAAAAAGGTACAAGCAGCATACACTTAGCACACACTTTTGAAATCACTGCTTTAGCTCACTGGCCATAGCTTAACTTGACATAAGTAAGATCTATTACTCATTATATTTATTTGGTAAATAGATCCTAATGATTCTCTAATACAGAACTTCTTACACATAATTTCACTCATTATTTTTAAATAGTCGTAAGCCTCTAGTGTAAGTTTATCTTTCTATTTTTCATCTTTATTTTCTAGTTATAAGTTTACTCGCTTGTGGACGTTTTGGTTTTTACTGTAAGTCCACAAGATAATCTTTTTTTATAAATAAATAAATAAATTAATTAATTACCATACTTTTTCTAGCATGTTCTATTCTTAGGAACAAAGCTAGTGCCTGTCATTGTCCTTGTACAATCAAATAAGCAATAATAGTCATACAACTAATAGTAAAAGCTTGTTGTTATGTTTTAATAGTAAAATCTTGTTGGTATATTTGAATGTATGTTTTAATCCCAGGTTTTTATAATGATGCATCTGTAGTCATGAAATTAAATGATTTGAAATATACATACATTAATTAATATGTGCTCTTCAATCTTAAGTGAAAATGATAAAAGATACTGGTAAGGGTAAGACACACCAGTGATATTATGAAATTTTAACAATAGAAGCAAATGCATGCATAGAGCCAATAGATAGAGAATAAAAAAAACTTTTATATTAGTACATTTGAATGACAGTGAATCAGTGACATAAAGTCTAACTACATTATTAGAGCTATATACCTACATCTGCCAGCAGTTCTCTCAAGAAGTGGGCATGTGTGGAATCCTAATAAATAGCATGTATTACACATAATTGCTCAACTGTTGCAGTTAAATTAGGGTTCCTATAAGAAATGCTATCTGCTTAACGCTCATGTAAAGTTGACTGTTAAAAAACGTTTTCATAAAATTATATCGTTCAAAGAAAAAATTAAGGGACAATGACACTAAAGATCCAATTGTAGCTCAAGAATTGGTGCATCTTACATTGCTAGAACTGTACAAACAAGACAAAAGTATAGAAAATATAAATGAATCATAAAATAAAAGCTGAGCCTGCGAAGTACAAATATCTATAGTTAAAAAGCTCAATGCACGTCTTCAAAACTTACTTACTCACTATCTATCACTGTACCTGTTCAAGATTTTCGGATCAACAGTAAAAGTGATGAGTAATTGGACGAAGGCTGCGTCATCTCCATATCTCAAATAAATTCCATTAGTTATTAAGAAAATTAAATAAAAGCAAAATGCATTAAGATATCACACATTCTAACAAACGAACGTAGGTAACAAAATTATTAAATTGACATTTCAGTGGCTTGACAGTTGGTTAAACGTCAATGAGACGTTTTTCGAATGTAGATAAGCACACACGACGTTACTGTTACAAGGCAAACACGTGGCAAGCACAATCAAATTTAAATACAAGCTCTGATTTAGTTTGCCATACCAAAAATGCGATACGATATATCCGGCAGATTGAGTCTAGTCCACATATTACTAATAATATGTAGGTCTAGTCTGGTACAAGTCTGGTAGTTTACAATAAGTAATGTGTAAAGGCGCCAAATTCCAAATCAGGCTACTTAAATTATAGACATAGTTAAATGCGAGTAGATTGAGCTCGAAAATCTTCAAGCAACTAAAACCCCCCTGTTCCACCTATCCCTACCGCTATATCCCCCCTAATAGAGATATGTGGTATATTTTTCCTTTCTTCTCCACCGGTAGGTGTTTTGGTTGGTGTCGTAATAAATGATATACAAAACTTCACAACTGGGTTTTATTATGTATTCAAATTAATTACAATGTGTAAGTTATCCGTATGCATGACGCCATCTTAGCTAGTGATGTGTTGTTCCCATAGTGACGTACCTACTCATAACAGTAGGGATATTAATCCATGTATTTCTACTAAAATCCACGGCGTTAGGAACATGTGTTTTTTTTTACCAATCCATCCTAGCTGAACGTGTGGTATGGGCTTGTGGATTTTTTCCAACCATCCATACTAGCTGATCGATTGGTAGGGACTTGTGGAATTTTTTCCAACCATCCATACTAAGTGCCCGCCTGGTAAGGACTTGTGGATTTTTTTCCAACCATCCATACTAGCTGACCGTTTTGTTTCTGTTATTTTATTAAAAACGTTCTGACAATCGCCTAGAAGTCAGTATGGATGGTTGGAAAAAATCCACAGGTCCCTACCAGGCAGCCAGCTAGTATGGATGGTTGGAAAAAAATCCACAGGTCCCTACCACATGGTCAGCTAGTATGGATGGTTGGAAAAAAATCCACAAGTCCCTATCACATGGTCAGCTAGTATGGGTGGTTGGAAAAAAAACCACAAGTCCCTACCAAACGGTCAGCTAATATGGATGGTTGGAAAAAAATCCAAAAGTCCCTATCACATGGTCAGCTAGTATGGATGGTTGGAAAATATTCCACAAGTCCCTACCACACGGTCAGCTAGTATGGATGGTTGGAAAAAAATCCACATGTCCCAAGCGGTGGAGGCTGGGAGGGATAAGTGGACATATTATTTCCATCTATCCCTCCCGGTAGAGAAGAAAGGAAAAATATTCCAAGCATCTGTATCAGGGGGGCTAAAGCGGTAGGGATAGGTGGAACAGGGGCTATTACCGACTAAATGCGAGTTGGACTCTTGCACCGAGAGTTAATGTATGTAAGCCCAACAATAAAAGATACCACCATAGATAACTTAAGACGAGTTAATTGAATTCTTACAGGTTTAATTACTTTACAAAATTGAACCGACTACAAAAAACCATGGAAATAATTTTCTACCAGGCGGAAGTCGGTCGGTGCCTCAGCACGAGCCAGCAGGAGTGGAGCTATAGTCATTTACCTCACCTACGCACTTTTTATTGGGCTTCAATCACTCCTGCTGGCTCGTTCTCAGGCACCGACCGACTTCAGACTGGTAGAAAATTATTTTCATGGTTTTTTGTAGCCGGTTCAATTTTTTGTTATATTTTTTTTTCACGCTTTTTAGTGTAAATAATTTAAGATTTACAATAGTTTGATAATTTTAATATCCACTGCTCATCACCTTCTTCGAAAGATTGCTTTTTCCGATGCAGAGCCGTTCATTATTGAGGAGTCCTGCTGCTTCACCACCCGTTTTACCATATGCTTTACGAGGAGCATAAATTGCTTAGCAACTGTGTCAAACTAATTAAACTTCAACCCGTGAAATACTTGTCATTGAGTAGTAACTCCGATGGCCATCTGTGGTCTTCATCAACAGTTCCACTTCACCAAATGATGATTTTCAAAAGCAAATGCACGAGTTACTACTAAATATATCCACTTTAATATAGGTGACCCTACAACATTTGAAGAGTTTTCTCTATTTCCTTAAGATTCAATCATCACATCCTGATTTGGTGCTTATGGGATCTAATTGAACACATTCCCAGACGAACGCAAATATAAATGACGGAGTTCTGAGGTAACTAACATAAATCACGTTTGTTGTATGGGAGACCTCCTTAAAAAAATATTTTGTTCTGTTTTTAGTATTTGTTGTTATAGCGGCTATAGAAATAGGTACATCATCTGTGAAAGTTTCAACTGTCTAGCTATCACGATTCATGATTTACTGCCTAGTGACGAGACAGACAGACGGACAGTGGAGTCTTAGTAATAGGGTCCCGTTTTTATTACCCTTTGGGCACAGAATAGAATAGAATAGAATAGAACAGAAAGGTGTTTATTTCCCTAGTTCGCATGTTACATAATTCCAACAGGCCTGTATGTTTTCGACTTGTGGGTGTGTCAGCTACTTATACTTACAGTCTACTTACGTTTGTCTGAAAGATCTATAATACCTACGAGTAAGTGACGAAGTGGCGTGGCTTGTGTGGTTAGTGTGTAGGTACTTACAGAATAGATTTATGTAAATTTAAAATGTTGTTTTATATTGCCTTATCCTATTTATAGCTAGCTATTTGGGCACAAAACTCTAAAAAGGTATCTAATCAAGGGCACTTCACACACATTTTTCAGCTCCGTTTCCCAAAAACTACACCCGACACGCACGAAGCCGGGGCAGGGCAGCTTAGTTAAATGCATTTTTTGGTTAGATTGATATTTTTAATTTCGTAATATCTTTTGAATGGAAATGGAATGTCTGATTTGAATAATCCAAAAAGTAATATACAGGTATTGAAACCGTCTTGAATATAAAATTATTTATTTAGATAAGGATTAATACAAATGTATGGATAACATGGTCTGATTTTAGTCGTCACATCTGTCAACTTTTAAAATGTAAAAAAGTAGTTATAGTGACATTGTAGTGACATAACTACAATATAGTCGTTCCAATCGTTTATTTAACTTTTGACAGGATTCGCGCTGTCATCGTTCATCCACCATTACCTCTCATATTTCGTTTTCTAGAATTTTTTTACCGTACAACGGCAAAAACTACTAGACACTGGCAAAATTGTCCTCCGATGGACAGAGCCATATTTTTTTAAAGAAACAACAACAACAACTTTTGACAGATCACGCACGTGAATTTTTACAATAATTTTCGGTACAGTCACCAGCATTAAAATCTGCCACAGCGGAGCGTGCAAAAATATCTGACACGTTCTTCCGGCCCTAGAAATAGAGTCGTATCAGATCTTTATGCACGCTTGTTGTGTCAGATATTGGTGCTGGTGACTGTACAATGTACTACAGAGAATACCGTACTTCATGGACGGGTACCGCCCACTTAGTGATTTCCCATTCGTAATGAATGACCATAGAATATAAAAACCGTTTTGAAGTAACTAAATCATACATTATAAATAAAACATACATTTAAAATTACTGTGATTATATTTTAAATCAAAATCATTTAAAAATAATAAATACATTAATATGACTTTAGGGATTAAAAAGTTAAAACAACTAAAATAGTCACTGTAATACTGTTTTTAATTATACCTACCACGTGACGTGCGTCTCGTTGTGAGTGACAACAAACTGGCGTCGCTGCCGCGACCAGTTTTGCCGCTTCATAATTGTCAAAATTACTAAGTTACCGTCGGAAGTGATAAACATAATATGTTTATCACAATAGGTTAATATTATTAACCTATAATATGTAAGATAATATGTAATAAGTATTTTAATATGTAAGATAAAGTAACTTAAACACCTGTGAATGTTTATAAAACAATGCAAAATGTTGAGAAAAAATAAAATATGAATGTGTTAAATCGATTAAAACTTCTTCATGAATAAAATCGATTGTTAAAAGAAATCGAATCAGTAACGCATCAGGGCATCACTATTTTAATAAGTAATCGAGCTGTCAAAAGTTAAATAAACGATTGGAAAGGATTGCTACGGAACCCTAAAAAAAGTAATTATAGTGACATAACTAAAATAGTTGGTCATATGGTATCGTAAAGTTTTATGTAGATCTTGATGTATTCTTTTATATCGTAAAACATTTTTTTGTTCTATAATCAATAGTTTCTACAGCGCATGCGATGAAAGATGTTTTATGGCAACTTTTTTTACACTTTGAGTTACATTATTGTAGTATAGTATGTATATATATCTTGAAAACGATTCACCAAGACGCCCTCTATAATATGTAACGGGTTTTCTTGTCCTCCAAGTAGTTCAAGTGTGTATTACTAGATGACGGGATCTCTTGTATTGTAACTCACGCTGTAAACTAACTCAAATAAACGCAATAAGTAGCCCCATAGTCGCTTTTACCTCAGTCAGGTGACCTTATGTATGATTTTCCGTGATAAAACCTACCTATCCTATGTACGCATACAGTATGTAACAAAACGAAAGGCAAAATGGAGTATATCGTAATAAAATACTTTTTATTAACTTTTACTTGCTTTTTTTTATTTGCTCAATTTCAATATGACTAGGGCATCTTATTTGCAGTCTGTGGATTCTTGTAACATCCTGCAGAACAGTGACGCAGTTTATTAACGTAAACAAACTAATCAAAACCAATCCACATTATCAGATTACTGCAATTTCAACTATGACCGCTACTAATCATTACATGGATTTCGTATAAAATTTGGAATTTTAGATTTGTCACCTTCTTAAAGCCTTGTTATTGTTATTTTGAAAGAGATAATGATATATCACTTATTTGGACTTTTTTCCTTAAATCAAAGATTAGGTATTAGTACCCATACAGAAACTTCAAATTGAAACTTCAAGTCAAGGTTTGACGTTCGTGTGCCAGATAAAATCTACATAGAAAATTTAATTTAAAAATACTGATAATGCATTTAAACTTTTCTGCGGAGGAACTTGTGGATGTGGTCCTTGTTTACGGAGAGGTTTCCCGCACGAAGGCAATACTCAAAAACGCCCGTGTGATCGTCAATGCGATTATCCGTCTACCAAATAACAACCACAGAGTACTTTACACAACCCGCCGGTGCCAATTAACCGAGAAGGGCCTCAACGACTTCACGTGAGAGATGAGGAAGAGCAGGTTGGACCATTTTCACACACCAACCGGGTTCTAGAGACGTGCAGGACGAATTTTAGGCATAAGTAACATTATCAGCTAATATTTATGTCATTTTTTTAATTTTCATTGATAGGATTGTAAATAAATAATACAGGAGGTTATAAAATAATGGTTTATTTTTTAAATTTTTTCACTACCACAAAAAGATGCTAAATTTCCATTAGCCAGGCACCATTATCATATTTGTGGTCCAAACATTAATGGGTAGCTTTCTTTGCCTTTCGTTCTGATACATCTGTATACATACCTATCTGAAACAACATTATCTCCATACCAAATTTCATCTTAATCGGTCCAGCGGCTTAGATGTGAAAAGGTACCTAAATAGCCTCACGGACAGATAGAGTTACTTTCACATTTATTATACTAGCTTTTACCCGCGTGTCCGTCCGCGTAGAATTCGTCTATCGCTATCCCGTGGGAAGTATGCAATTTTCCGAGATAAAAACTATCCTATGTCTTTCCCCAGGACTCAAATTATCTGTATACCTTAGATGAATGATTGGTCTCGCGCGCTCGCTCGACTAGATACCGCGCTAACTAAAAACAAAACGTTCGTGAATACGGCAACTCTATATTGTAGTGTGCGTAAGAACGGTGTAAGACAATTTGCAAGGATGCTAGTGTGCGTGACGACTTGTGTTGCCAGCTGCTCCACTGTTACCCGAATTATTGGGAAAATAAATTATTCTGTGTTCTATTAAGTTCCTGGTTACAAAATGTATCTTGGGAAATACTTAGAAATTAAGAAGTAATTAAGAGTGAATGTATTAATATGTTTGTGTATAGGTTAGGCGTAGGTTTCTTCTTTAAAAAAATTGTAGGTATGATGTAGGTATATCAATAATCAGACCTCACTTTTAATTAAAAAGTATATATATTTAAGGACATTCAATATTTACAAATTATTACTGAAAATTCATGGACTGAGTCACCAACTAAGAAGTTTTGCGTACTTAACACGTTGCACCTATAGTTAAACCTAATATAATGAACAGGTTAATTAAGACTAAAATAAAAATAATTGTTTACAAAATATTCATACATAGGTACATGTATACATACATACGCTTGAAAAACATAACCCTCCTTCGGGCAGTCGGGTAAAAAGTTAACATTTCAGGAAAATGGGTAGAAATACGTAAAAAAAATTTTTTCGTTTCCCGTAATACCTAAGTAGGTAAATCAGCTGATCGGGCTTTTGACTGGGAAGACGAAAAACATTTTTAATTTTAAGACACATTCACCCCTTAATTAAATAGTGTCGGGTAACAATTTATACACCTTCAGTGTATAATATCACAAAGATAAACATTAAATAATATAGAACTAGGTTATTGTATATATAATAATTACGTTAGATACTTAAATAAAATAAGTTATTAAAATTTATCATCATTTAATGATGATAACAATAAAATTCAATTTATTAAAATCTCAACCACGGGGAATTTGATTCTTGTGTACCGCGGCAACACAGAATGGCGTTTAGGGTTCATGTTATTTTATTTTGTAATTTCGAAATTATACGATATTTACTGATGGTATGTGATCCCAGTGTCCTTCTTATTTCTTGTAGTATTATTTTTAAACAGTTTCACTGCGAAAACTGGCATTTTACTTCGGTTTATGACCAAAATTTAACAAAAATTCGGGACATGCACATTACGCACAGTTTGCAATGCGACTGACTCGCCTCGGGCTCAGCAGGGCTACTCCGAAACTCGAAACTCGAAGTTCGTGTCGTGCGGTTCCTCTCGCTCTCGTATTAAATAGTATAAGTGTCAGAGGGACCGCACGACACGAACTTCGAGTTTCGAGTTTCGGAGTAGCCCTGCAGGTACGCCGATTTCGGCGTACTATTTGTTGCCGCAATTTGACAAGTACGCCGGCGGTATCTAGTCGAGCGAGCGCGCGAGACCAATCATTCATCTAAGATGCGTATGTTAAAATAAAAATTTGTAGGAAACTTGAACACAGATCAAAAATAACAACCTAAGGTATAGGTAGAATAGATACCTAAAGTAAAGAAAACCCGCGAAGTACTTGTAAGAATTAACTACAATGTCTTTCAAACATTTAAGTAGGTAGGTACATTTAGATGGTACTTAATAGGTATCACAGATGCTTGCATATGAGAGTGAGGAAGAGTAGGTTGATGTAAACACATTATTGTTTAGACGACGTTAAGCGACTTAAAATTACCCAGCCAAATACAAGTTTTTGTGATTGGTGCTAGGCAGCAAGCACACATTTTCAAGACGTTAGCGGCGGCGGCAGTTTCAATTTCCACTTTGACGTGAGTGGATGTGTCCCGTGGAGCTCGTTGAACCCCATTCAGTGAGTGATCGAGCATCGTCATCCGTAAGAGGAAGCCATACAAAGACGTAAGGAACATATTCGTTTATTGATTGGCAGGAAATTGGGTAATTCGTCCTTTTGTACTATTACGACATCGACTCCATGGATGTTATTTAAAGTAGAATTTACTAACGCTAACGTTAACTTGATGGAACCGGACAACCAAAATTATTTAAATTACCACTATTTAGGTACCTAACCAGTTTTGGTTGATGTTGTTCGTATTAAAATAAAACTTATAGAAAAGCTACTCTGCAGTGGAATATCGACTGGCTGTGTGGTTTCTATTTCATGGAGCTATTAGTTGCTAGGCACATTTTTTTGATCGCAGCTTATTTTTTTAAATTGGGAATAATTTAAAATTGTTTGTTGTGGCTTTGGAGCGGTAACGTTTCGTGTGCTCTGCCTACCCCATTTGGGAATACAGTCGTGATGTTTGTGTGTGTGGTGTGTGTTTAAATTGTTATACTTAATGTTACTATTAAATTTTCAAGCATGTAAGAGTTCGTAAGTTCGTGTTCAAACAGACATAAATAAAGCTAAAATATCTCTCTATTTACAATTTGGTTAATTGTTACTGGCAATTTAATTGTAATAACACGTTCAGGTGACAAATAATTTATCTTAAAGCTCTTAAAATTAATTGATTGGCAAGCCTGACTGAATCACCTCATCATTCACATGAATATTCTAGTAATACTGGTAATACTCGTAGGTATAGAAAATAAACCAACGAAGACTACGAAGCTAAATGTTGCGCGTTCGATTCCCGCGTTCATTTTGTACTTCATGTAAATATATCTCTATGATCTATCTTTTTGTATTCAAGTCATGTGTTCTGTATTCTGTTAGTTATTCAGTGTTTGTTTGTGGAAAAATAATTTACTTCCGTTACGAAATACCCAAAAATCATTCGGTTAGATCATGTAGAGTAAGCTTAGTTTTTGATGTTTAATATTTCAACACCTTTGCACGTAAAGTGACTCAAAAGCGCCACAAAAGAAAATGTTGAGTTGAATTAATGAATGAAGAAGAATGAAATGTAGGTACTCGTACAGTCGTGGGCAATAATATTTTTATAGCTAGCTAGCCTGCTAGTGTTGTTCATATCACTATACCAAATATGTAAGCACTTTCCTGCATAATTGCGGCACCTGCAGCATTTTCTACCTATATTAGATATGTTGATGGAACTATTTTAACTTTTTAAATTATTACCAGATACAGCAAACATGTCGAAGAAAGCCGCAGAAGGCAAATCCTCTGGCAGCACTTCCGAGGCTACGGAGTCTACTCCTCTTGTCTCCAAAAATGTAAGTTGACGCAGTGGTCTTTGAGGGAGGATCGCTACTTAAATTAATTAGCCGATTCCGCTATGGATCAATATCACTATCTTAATTCTTACAACTAGCCGCTAAGCCGCGAAAACTTTAAGTGCGCTAAATTTCGGCTTAGATGGAAATAGAGAGTAAAATTATTAACAGCGACAAAGGGGTGTATTGAATTAGTAAATCATCTTTTCTTTATAATATTTATATAGTATGACGCAAAGTTGCTTCTCGCCGTCAAGCCCAGCAGGGCTACTACGAAACTTTCAACAAGTATCGAGTTTCAACTCGAAGCTAATTGTGTCGTGCGGTCCCTCTGACACTTATAACTATTTAATGCGAGAGCAAGAGGAATGGTACGAACTTCGATTTTCGAATTTCGTAGTAGCCCTGCAGATATTAGCTGTTGACGTACCCATTAGGACAGCGTAGGGGAAAGTCGCATTGAGAGATTAATAATCGATATAGAGAAGTTAACAACTAGGTTAATACTTATTCGATTTTTTTACTTACTCTACATTCTCTATATAATTCTTCTCTAAATATGCGAACGAAAACTGTTTTGTTCTTATACGAAACCAGTTACGAACGTACACTTTTTGTTCTTGCACGAAACTAGGATCAGCGATCGACTTCTGGGTTTTTACTGAAGCTCATTTTCACAGTAGCGTTTTTTTCCAACCAGAATCGAAACAGACACAGTGTTCACGGAGCTCCGCTACTTTTCCGTAGTTTTGGCCCTTCGGGCCGATGTAAACTTAACATAACGAGAACGAGAGGGACGATATGACACGAGTTTCGAGTTTCGTAGTAGCCCTGCTGTGTATGTAGGTACTCGTAGGTGCGTTTAATTCCTGAGGCCGTGTTGATTGCGATCGCGAGCGTTAAAAACGTCAGGCAATACGGCCTCTGGTTCCTGGTTAGAGACGAGCCTAATGTGGTTTGAACCGAATAAGTAGGTACGAACTTCGGCCGAACTTCGGCTCAATAACATGCCTCTAGTCAATTTTAAATACGAGTAGATACATAAGAAGAGATTATTAAATTAGATTGTTGAAAACACCCTTTAATAATTCAAAATACAATGTTTTTCAATGTTTAGTTAGAACCCAAAAACTTTTTATTTATTCGATTTATGAATGTACCTAATCATGAGTTTACTAAAATAATACTACTACTAAGTACTAAGTTTATTTCATTTTTGTTACTGATATGGCAGACAGCTTAAGCGAAATATATCTTTTATATATGTATATCTTTTTTTCTACTGCCGAATGTTTGGCATTTAAACCGAAGTGCCGAATGCCGACGTTCGGTTCAAGCAGCCAAAATTTCAGCTCATCCCTATTCCGGATGCGGTTTTCATCAATAGATAGTGATTAAAAACGAGGTTTATACCTATTATATACCTACCTACAGGGTGACATCGGAGACGTAATCAGAAACTACTTTTTTAGGCATGTTAATTGATAGCTATTTACACGCACTAGTCCTTACACGAAACAAAAACCGTTTATTTTTTATTATAAACCACGATTTACTGCATTGGTGATTTAATTAAGGGAAATATTAACAAAAAAATAAACTATCAATTAACGAGCCTAAGAAAGGTTTTTCTGATTAAGTCTCCGATGTCACCCTGTATATGGTTGTGGAAACCAGGGGCGGGTTGCTGGTTATCGCATATTATCAAAATGTTAAAGTGCTGAATGTTGTGCGTAATTGGTAACTTAGGTCGGGTGTGACAGTAACAATTTGCAGTAACGTTTTTAAATTTTATATTCAATTCTGACAAGACTCTCTACCTATTATTAGTTTTATACTTTACATCTGTAGCAGTACTGTACGGTGTATGATAGTGATAGAGATATAAAAAAATAGAGTCTGAACATCTACTTAGTCTGAATCTGACCTTAAAAATGGTATAACATTATGTTTTTGTCTATAAGTAGATCAATGATATCATCACCCAAACTCGGCTGAATGGTTCCTTTGTGATCGAAGTGTAGTTTAATTTGCTTAACTTAATGTTATCCCGTTCTAAGTATAAAATACAATGCTATAAATACAAATGTATGTCGTATTTGAGGTACAGTTAGCAACAAAAATATACATAGGTACGTTTGAAGTGCCAAAAATATGTATACAGGACTTTGTTGCCTGAACATTATGATCTACAAATATTTTCTCAGTTAGCATTGGTTTCAATAGTTATATTAGAGTATGTCATTATACCTGTAGAGATGATTAACAGTAAGGTACCTAAACGGGACGCAGAAACAGACGCCGTTGACAAAACTGGCTTTATGAACTAACTAATCACTTGAAATAGTAATATTTTCATCTATAGTAGGTAATAGTAGATTATTGTCGTGGCCTGGAAGTAGGCAATTGCTGGCTGAGTATGAGTATTAAACGGACGAGCTTGCGAGTCCGTTTAACTAATACGAAGCCAGCAATTGCTATTCCAGCCGAGACTAATATAAAGCTTTTCTCAAAAATGGTGAATAATTCTGAAATGGAATAAACTTTTTCTAAATATATTGTAAATTTAATTTTATTTCAATATTATTCTTATGCTTTTCCGCCTTTTCATTAAAAATAAACTGTAGGTGTATTTTTCCAAAACACCACAATATTTCAGACCCAATAGAAAAAGTCCGGAGTTCAACAAAATATATACCGGTCATTAGACTTGGATGTCTAAGACTTGTGCCAAAATTTCCATGGCCTTTTAACTTAAAAAAAAATTGTGACTGATTGCAGGCGCGCTAATTCGTTATTGTCGAGCTAGCGCGCCTGCAATCTTTTTAACTTTTTAATTTTTCGCTGACCATAAACTATGCACTTCACCTTCTGATATGTAAAGAATAATGACAACTTTTACGGACATTTTTGAGAAAATAATATTATATTGTCCTTGATAATACTTAAGTCTTAAGAACTTAACACGCTTACCAATGTCCGTGAGCGATAATGTATGCTCAGCAGAGCAAAAACGAGAAGGTCACAAAAAACGAGACATAATGGCGTATTCAAAAATAATTAATTGACAACATTTTTAATATCGATTTACTCCGAAAACTATTAGTAAACTGATTAAAAATAAATAAACGTTAGGTGTCGAATAATGTAAAAAGTAATATTAGGGGTACTTATAAAACCCAAATTAAATACACAAATGGTTTATTAATAGGACCAACCTTTTAACATGTTTTTGGTTTGCTGAGATACAAATAAAATTCCTTGAATCTCTTAATTACAAATAAATTAGATCGTTCAATAACGGCTATCTACTAGGCACTCAATTGGCGTGATATGGTGAAGGGTTGTTTTATCTGACGTTTCAAGAATTATAGTCCATTCAGGATAACATTAACATTGGGCTCTAAAAGATCACAGAAGAAGGGGTTATAAACATTTTTGTGAAGTCGTAATAATGATGATGATGATGAATAAAAGACGTACTTTATAAGATAAAAGTCATTATTTTGTTACAAATTTCGTTTGTTACAAATGACAAACTAACACAATATTAATACGTAATTTGCTACATAATATTAATTCGATTATACATAGTTTAATAACTGGGTTTCGAGGACTCATCCGCTCTCATTCTCTGTTTAAAAATATTCTACTCGTAGTCACTGCTATGAAGTTAATGCTTTTTTCCATTTCAAATTTCATCGAATTTGATGTAGTGCTTTAGTTGTAAAAAGTTAACTATTCATATATGATTAAAGGTCATCACATTTTGATCCAAACTGGCGATTAAAAACTATAAATAATGTACAGAATATTTTTTGAGTTAACAATAATAACAAAGCTAATCTCACTAATATTAATTATAATTGTGAAATTTTATAAGTCTGTATGTTTTTTTGTTACCTACTTCTTCACGTCTTAAGCGCTGAACCGATTTAGGTGAAATTCGGTATACAGATAGTACAAATCTCGGGGAAGAACATAGAATAGCTTTTATCCAAGAAAATTGCTTAGTTCCCGCGGGATAGCAATAAACGAATTCTACGTGAACGGAGTCGCAGACAACAGTTAATGAATAATTGAAACTAATATATTGACGTCTTCGATATTTTAATAAGAATTTAGTTTCGACAGTATACTAAAAAAAAAAAAATATTAAATGATTTCCTAAAGCGTGCACTATAAAGAGCCTATTTTCCTTCTGTCCATTCCTATATTGAACAGACTGTTACTTAGTAGATGGGCGTTTTCGTGTACTGATGTCCCTTTCTTTTTTTTACAATTTGGAAAATATATGGATTCTTCCACTCAGAATCAAGAGCACAAATTGATTCCGATAGTTTAAAAAAAAAACAGTTTTGTTACGTTTTTTTCGGTGCTCCCTCCTCCCTACAATCTGTCAATAGCCGCACGCAAAATTCCGGGCCCTAGTTATTATCGTTTTTGCCTAAAATTTTTAAATGTGCAACAAACTTAATAATATGCATTACTAACCGTTACCCGCGACTCCGTCCGCGTAGAATTCGTTTATCGCTACCCCGCGGGAACTATGCAATTTTCCGGGATAAAAACTATCCTATGTCCTTTGCCGGAACTCAAACTAGGTAGTTATTTGTATTCCGAATTTCATCAAAATTAGTTCAACCGTTTAGACGTGATGAAGTAACAAACAAATAAACAGACTTACAAACTTTCGCATTTAAAATACCTACTAGCCGTTGCCCACTACACTCCGTCCGCGTAGAGTTCGTTTATTGACATCCCGCGGGAACTATGCAATTTTCCGGGACAGAAACTATCCTATGTCCTTACCCGGAACTCAAATTATCTTTAAACTGAATATCATATAAATCGGTTCAGCGGTTTAGACGTGATTGAGTAACAAACATCCAAACATCTTCACAAACTTTGACATTTCTAATATTACCTACTAGCTGTTGCCCCCGACTCCGTCCGCGTAGTATTCGTTTATCGCTATTCCGCGGGAACTGTGCAATTTTCCGGGATAAAAACTATCCTGTGTCCTTCCCCGGGACTCAAACTATCTGTATACCAAATTTCATCTAAATTGATTTATTTAATTTAAATTTTCATTACATCTTCACAAGCTTTCACATTTATAATATTGGTAAGATATGATATATACTTATATACTTAGTAAGTATTATAAAGAAAGTCTGTATTATTTCAGCACTTTATTTCGTGACATTGACTCCCCTCCCGTACCCCAGTGACGCCTACATCGCATATTATATAGGCAGCGCTGCTTAGCTAGCCGAGCGGAATGAGCGGCGACCACGCGACTTTTTATCCAACTGACCGGTTATGTTTTTCGAGCATAGTATGTATGTATGTATGTATGTGGGTGTGTATGTCCATGTCTGTGGTAGTCGCTGCAACCTAAGCGGCTGGATGGATTTTAACGAGATTTTAACATATTATAATATTTCAATATGGCTTCTGCGAAAAAAAAGGCGAAGGAAAAAAAATGTATTGTAATAATATGGGTAGGTACGAAATGAAAGCTAATTAGCCCATTCTAAATATATATGGGTTATAATACTTTTAATCTACTTACCATTTTCACAGAAATATCAAAAAAGTATAAAATAAAACATTACACTTTATATATTTTTTTTCTCGTTAGGTTTTTTTGATATTTTGTGTTTTTTTATTGTATGATTGTTTTTTTTGTGTTATTTATTATTAATTAATTAATTTTGATATAATTGAGAACATACATAGGTTTAAGTTGTCTTTTATTGTAGGTATTTTATTAATTTTGACATTATATAATTTTTTTTTTGATTCTTCAAATAAAACATTAAATTCAAAAACTAAAAGGAAGCAAATAAGTCTAGAGATCTGAAACTATGTGAATTAGCTAATTTAAAGTTCAACAGTCGGGACCCATCCAAAATGTTGCCAGCTCAAAAATTGTTGGTAATGGGTCCCAGTGTTGAACTTTAAATTAGCTACTTGACAGAGTTCTAGACCACTAGACTTATTTTTTTCCTGTTAGTTTTTAAGGCAGTCGGGTTTTTTTATGTTCCTACGAGTATGTATATGTATGTATGTATGTTCATTTATTTGGTCCACGCTGTAGCCTAAACGGCTGGACGGCTTTTAACATATGAGGTATCATTGTATTCGTCATTACTTTTGGAGTGACAGAGTAGGTATATTATATTTCAATATGACGTCTGCGACAAAAAAAATGGCGGAGGAATAAAATAAATGTAATGTAACAATATGAATATCAAATGAAAGCTAATAATTAGTCCATTCTAAATATAAATGAGTTATAATACTTTTAATCTACCATTTTCACAGAAATATCAAAAATGTATAAAATAAAACATTAAATTTCGAAAATCAAAAAACCTGACTGATTTAAAAACTCTAAGGAAGAAAATAAGTCTAGTGATCTAGAACTCTGTCAAGTAGCTAATTTAAAGTTCAACAGTCGGGACCCATTCAAATCATGACCAGCTCAAAAATTCTTGGTAGGTAATGGGTCCCGACTGTTGAAGTTTAAATTAGCTACTTGACGGAGTTCTAGACCACTAGACTTATATTCTTCATTTTAGTTTTTAAGGCAGTCGGTTTTTTCCAATAGTTACTTAAATTTTTAACTCGTGATATCTTTTGAATGGAATGTCCGAATTGAATAATTTATTTTCAAAAAGTTATATAAAGGTATTGAACCAGTCTTGAATATGAAGGATTTCTTAATTTTGATAAGGTAATACCAACACTTATTGTGACATAACAATAATAGTTAGACATATGCTGTCGCGACACTTTTTGTAGATAATGATGTGCGTTCTGCGAAGTCGTAGTTTACCTACATTATTTTGTTCTATCATCAAAAGTTTTTGCAGCGCAATCGATGTAAGGATTATTTTAGGTATTTTTTTTAAACCTTGGGTTATATTATTGGGCTTTAGTAAGGATCCCTAATTTTTTGAAAATATAATATAGCCTATGTCACTTGGGGATAGTGTAGCTTCCCAATGGTGAAAGATATTTTTAAATCGGTCCAGCAGTTTCGGAGCCTATTCAATGCAAACAACTAAATCTTTCCTCTTTATAATCTTCTTCTAATATAACTATAAAATTCTCGTGTCACAGTATTGTGACCAAACTCCTCCGAAACGGCTAGACCGATTTTTATGTGTTTTGTGAAAATATATATACTAACACCGAATATATTCGGTAAGTCTGAGAATAGGATGTAAACTATTTTTCATACTCCTACGCGGACCGAGTCGCGGGCAACAGCTAGTATTAGTATAGATTTGTGGTATTGGTGTCATATTTGAATGGCTCCTACGTACAAGGGCTTAAGTGTAAAATCCTTACTTTACAGGACGGCCTTTCAAAGTCAAAAACTGTCGTAACTCAGAGATGGTTTATTCGAAACTTCTAAAATATGGCACACTAGCTAATAGTACTCTATCCTTCAACCACAACGAATAAATTTTAATAAAATATTTCTTCATTAAAAGTTATTGTGCATACGCCCATGTACTTGAATTTCCGGGAAATAAACTTGTGTTCAAAAAGACAGTAAAAAGATCTATGTGCTACTTTGGCTCATATACACGTTCAATTTTAAAATCTTTGGTAAAAAATACGTTACCCAAGATACTTGGGGAAATAAAAAAAAAGTAATACAATCACATTACGACGTAGCATTGGGGTAGCGGCGTTCCGCTTGACGTATAAGTACCTAAATGGCAGTTATGCCCACAGATTAAAAAAAAACACCCGGGATTTATCGCGTAAAAGTATCAAACGTACGTTAAGCCCTTACCTTAAAATTGCATCTATTTCGGCCATTTTACTTCAATTATAACTCGAAAAATAATTGAATAACAATGTTTTCTTAACCCACTATCTAAATAAAGTTTAGCGCCATTCTCAAAATTTAAAAAATTAAGATTTTTTTCATTAACAGACACAAATAGGTATTCCTAGATTTAGGTGCTCCTAAAATATGTCCATAATAGCACATGAGATGTGATACGCAGCCCGCAACACGGTGTGTCCTTACAATCTAACCTCAGAAATCTCAGCGATTCTTTCATGTACATACCTACATATACACATAGGAATCTAGTTTTCTTTGTGGCATGAATGAGTTTGAAATTCAATCGAGACGGCGTTACACTACACTTTTATTACGTTACATTTTTATTAAGATTCCTAAGGCTGGGTCCACATTTGTATCAATTTAGCATAAGTATGTATAGGTGGTGGGACCTTGTGCAATGTCCGCCCGGATTGCTACCACCATCTTGCTCGCTAATCCTACCGTGAAACACCAGTGCTTGCGCTGTTGTGTTTCGGCGTGGAGAGTAAGTCAGCCGGTGAAATTACTGGCACTTGAGGTATCCCATCTTAAGCCTCTAGGTTGGCAACGCATCTGCAATACCCCTGGTGTTGCAGATATTTATGGGCAGTGTTGATCACTTACCACCAGGAGAGCCACTTGCTCGTTTGCCATTCAATCGAATAAAAAAAACGGGACGACTCTTAGCTTGATCATTGGGTTTATAACCCGCGCCAAACTTCTAGCTCTCTCTGAAGTTGCAGCGCGCAGGTGTACAGTCAGTAACGTTTTAATATAATCCTATTAATATTATAAATGGGAAAGTTTGTATGTTTGGATGTATGTTACTGTATATAATAATAATTTAAGTGTATTAATTATTTTCAATAAGTGATTGACAACTTGTAACTGATAATAAGTAAGTAACTATCATATTTCAATAGGCTTACTTATCATATTTTTAAAGCTAAAAAAAGCAGGATAAAATAATAAAACGGAAGAAAACATTAATCCGTGATTAATAAGAACAATAAGGGGCTGTTTCACCATCCATTGATTAGTGTTAACTGGCGGTTAGGTGTAATACCGTCTCTATTTGTTTTGTTAGAATAGACGGAGACGGCATCACATTTTACCGTCGGTTAACGCTAATCAATGGATGGTGAAACAGCCCCTAAATAAATTAATAAAGAATAACGGTATTTGTCTCGGCATTTTAACAGTATTTCAAAAACAAAACAGTGGGTAGGCACTCCCAAAGCAATAACAATAAGTAATAACTAAAATCAACTACTTAAAACAGTAACGTAACTATGAACAATAACAAAAATCTAAACTCGCGACGCGAATAAATAAAAGATACTCGCGCGGCCGCGGCGACTGTACTTTCCACTGCTGAACCAAACGTGTATTTCGTAGAAGCACTCGGCGCACACAGATGCACGCATAAACATGCAGCCCAGGAGCCAGCGGGTGTGTGGTCTCCCGTCCTTACCCGCTTACGTCCTGCAGATACCGATAATGCGCTACTGCGACACCAATCGCCTCGTGTTCAGAGCGAGCTAGAAGTTTGACGCGGGCTACCGTATCCCTTAGTAACAAAATTCAATCTGATAACAGGGACCGGAGGATCCAACTAGTCCAGAAGAGGGTGGCGGACTATCAATGAAGCAGACCGTTCTTCTAATCGCAGGGGAGATGGCGGGTAGTGGTGTCCTGGCTCTACCACGAGCACTCGCCAGGACCGGTAAGACTATTAGTAAAGTTTTATAATATTAAAAAAGCCCCAGAAGGTAGTCAGGCTGTAGGTCGAAGTACGAGTTTATAGTTTGACCTATGGTCCTTAAACAAAGCTTCTTGGATTTGAGCCCGGGCTTGCAACTCCGAGTTTTTGGGATGTAGCCACATGATATTAGTAATTTTCTTAACAAATCAAAATAACTAAACAAATAGTATCTTTAGCTTTTCTTTGAAGGAAAACGTCGTGAAGGCTCTTGCATACTCTAGCGAAGCAATGCTGTAGTGTGTGTGGGAACTACAGGATACAGTAACTGTCGTTAACTTATTTTTAACTTGATCATCAATTAATTATACACATATTATACAATGTAAAAATAACGTAGCATTATTTTCAAAAGATAAGTTCTTTATATTTTATTCAACTCAAAGATAACAGGATGCCTGTTACTTGCACAGCGAACAATGAGACCTTATTTTTACTTCACGTTTTTCAGACGTGTGTTATCTTTTAGAACTACTTATGCGATGAATTATTCCACTGTGTGCGTAGTCTCATTAGAGGAAAGCATTCAGTGTTGGAAACGTTACACATAGATACCACAGGCAGTGATGTATATGTAGGCCTACGCACTATCAGACGGATTCTATAAAACAGGTTTTTAACTTGCGCTGAGATTTAAAAGACTGTTGGAAGTTATATGAAAAGCGATCAGATATTTTTATTCGTGCTAGCTAACTTAAATAATATTATACTAAATCATCGTACTGTTTTGTTTGTACCTATGTATATTGGATCATTTTAGAAAAAGTTCCTTTTACAAAACTTTACATTTGGCCGAATTCAGTTTAATAATAAAACGTGCAAGAATAATAACATTCAAGTCGAGCTAATGCGAATGTTCTGATTTAATAAACTGTACTCGTATTTTCATGGCAATGCGTCTGGTTTTGTAATTACAAAATAGTTGAAAATGTAAATAATAACTAACAGTCAAATCACAATCATTCGTGTGCTGTTTCAATTTACGTGTTTACTGCGAAGCGTAAAAATCAAGGACAAATAAAAAAAGTAACTTTTCGCTGCAAAAAGTAATAAGTAAAAGCAATACAATAGTTATATCCTGTACATATTTACATTTCTTTCCAGAATCAATGTCGATAATATTTCAACTTTCCTGCCTTTCATGCGCACACGGTTTTGGTATTTTCATAGATTTAAGTACACTCACAAATTTTCAGCAATAGCCTTTCTTTAGAGTTACTTAATAAATTACTTCGTTACTGACTAAGCCGGGAAATGAAATATATTACTTTTTAATCGTATAAGCTTCGATCAACAAGCGTATAAGCCAGCGGTTCTTAACCTTTTAGTTAGGAGGGACCATTTGACTAAATTTCTGTCTTGCCATGGACCACCAACTGTATGAAGGTAATATACAGTAAAATTTTAAATGAATGAACGATTGCGACCGCTACTTGACTGGCGCGTCGTTTTACCAATCGTTGTTGATGGCTTCGCGGACCACTTCGAGTTCTTCCCGGGACCACCAGTGGTCCGTGGACCACCGGTTAAGAACCACTTATACTATAAGCGATTCAGGTTTTTTGCTTGCGTGACATTTGTATTCCTCTTATTCTCTCCTATTTTACAAAAACGTGAGCGATATACGTGTCATTATCCAGGGTGGTTCGGAGTTCCGGTCATTATCCTGATGTGTGTCATCGCCGCGTTCAGTGGCAAGAGGCTCGGCGACTGCTGGTCCATGATCGAAGAGCGAGACCCCAAAATGAGGAGCAGGCAGAGGAATCCTTACGCTATCATTGCTAACCAAGCACTGGGAAAAACATGGAGGTAACAGTGTTATTTTCAACGTACTTACTTAACTATTTTGACGTTCGACAATACATAGTTATAAACCTGTGTTATAAACTGACATCCTACATACAAATCAATAACTAACCTAGGTAGGTACATCTGACGAGACAAACTAACGGGCCGCTTTCCTTACAAGATTGTATAAAAAATAACACTTTATTTTGGCTCTTCAGCGTATACTATACATAGATTTGCTGATACATAAGTACGTCTTAAATTACTTAATTATCAGTAGGCATTATATTTCTAGAATGTGTATGCATATGGAGGTATATGGTCACTGTGTAATTCAGTTATATACCAAATACAAAGAGGAAGATTTAACTGTATTTTTACCTATCTTGAAAAGAGGCTAAGTAATACGAGTACATAATCTGCCCGGATATACTCTACACATTCCTGACAAAAAGGACCTTGACAGACAGACGGACGGACGGACAGACAGGTGATCAACTTTAATTAAAAACCTGATAAAGTTTACCCATTTTTATTTCGATATGACACATGTAACATAATAAAATAAAAATACGAGTAAATTGATCCCCTGTCTTCAATGAAGATTCATTACGATTATTTCCGGGTACGCTATAAGTATATTACCTACAGCATATTGAAGCTTTGTTTTTGTTTACCAAACTTATTCTTTGTTTAGTTTCATAGATAAATAATTTTGTTTTCAATAATTTTTGTTCCGTCCACCAGCTGGTGGATTAAGTCCTATATATGAGGTTCCTTAGTGATTATGACACATTAAAGCAAAAGTTTGTGAGTGTCAGTACAATGGGGAATGAATTAAAATTTTAGAAACGCTTGAAACTTTTTTTACTCATAGGCGTAACCTTTCTAATTAACAGAAAAAAATATCAGATTTTTAAGTAGCATGAATTAATTTTAAAAATGAAAGAGTTTTCTTTACCACCGATTAAGACAGTCCGGTAGGTTACGGGTTGTTCCATAGTCCAGAATAAAAAACATTAAAAAATAATTTATGTGTCTTTGAATGGTCTTTGACTCGATCGTTTTGACAGGTAAAACTCTTTACCGACTCGGATAATACCGACATGGAAATATCGATCCTGTTTTTCATCTACACACCCATATAAAAGTCATGTCAGTATAAATTCTTTTTTATTTTATTTTTATTCTGGACTATGGAACAACCCGTAACCGACCGGACTGTCGTAATTTGGCGGTAAAGAAAACTCTTTCATTTTTTTAAATAAATTGATGCTACTTAAAAATCTGATGTTTTTTCTGTTAATTAGAAAGGTTATTCCCAATATATAAGTTACTCTATGGTTACTACTATTGATATAAAAAGTTTTAAGCGTTTCTAAAATTTTCAGACATTCCTTCCTACATAGGTACTTATACTCTTTGGGCATTCCCCGTTGTTTGTTACTTCTTCATGCGGACACGGCAGGACAGATTTGCATGAAATTTGTAAAAGAGGGTTTTTCGTAAAATTTAAAACGCATTAAAAATGTACGGTACAAGCTTAAATGAATTAAACTGGGTACAAGCGAGCTCTGTTCCAAATTTCGAACGTGTTATCATTTGCTTTTCATCACAATATCTTTTGTCATAAGTTACGCAGAGAAAAAAGATGGTAATCTGAGTTTAACATGAGCAAAACTGCTGCAAAAACTATGCCTATAAGCAGCTATTAAGAGTCCACCAACGCCAAATGGCGCGAGCGGTTTTGTACCTCACCCCCGCGACCCCTCTGAGATCGATCGCGTGCAACCGCGATTTGTTCATCTTTTTATTTTTTTTACTTAATGTTTACTTTATTAATCAATTATTTATTATTAATTTAAATAATATAATTAAATTATCACTAATAATTAATTTTTTATCTCTAGGAGGATTACCCCCATTTATTGGATTTTTTCCTAAATGAATAGTAATTAACTTAATATTAAAAAATAAATTTTTTATTATAACCTTTATTTTTATTATAATAAGATTAATTATACTTTTATATTATATTCGAATTATACATAGCCGTCATGTGACAGCAACGCGTTTTCGCGCGCAGCGCGGCGCAATACGGTAGCGCTAAAGTTTTTCAGAAATGTCAAAACGATCATTTCTTATAGAGTTTGTATTGAATACGTCATAGATTACCTGCTATGACGTTAAAATTTTCCGCGTTAAAACTGATTCAATTTTATGTACTTAGGTAATTCGTTTTAATTAATTTGAAAATCGTAAAATTACGAATAAAGTGAAAATTCGGTTATTATGAGTATTTTCAAAGCTGCATTACAATACAATACAATGACTCTTTATTGTACTCCGGTCTGAGAGGAGAGCCTTGGGGGAGGCCTGTGTCCAGCAGTGGACGTCTTACGGCAGACATGATGATGATTATACTAAATGTCACCTAACTTTTATTTTCTTAGGTACACTTTAATTTAACTATGGCCTATGGAATTTGTTTAATCGTGTTTTGAAAGCAATGACTAACTCAGGAATACGATCAAGATTATCGTAATATTTTTTTTAGTACCACGAAATACACGAATTTTATACCACGTCTCTTTAAAATAGCAGTGAGTGGCGTTGGTCGCCTCTTAACTGCTCGTTACCCTAATTTCAATGTAAGCAAAGCTGAGGACAAGATCTAGATGTTCATAAGTTTTCTTTAACGGATTTACTCGTAGAGCTTCGTTGTTCTTGGTGCTCTTAATCACAGGTAAAATCTAAGTCAAAGGGTTTTTTGACGTACTCGTAAACCTAGTGTTTGATATCCTAATGCCCTATAGATGAGAGCCTGCTAAATATCACAACTATTGCTAGTGACCAGCACTCGGACGTGTAGGTGAGATAGGGATCAGTTTTGTAAAATAGTTATTTGTTATGCAAGGCTGGAAAGTAACTGTTTGGCACAAGTGCTTATATTGAAACCCGAGCAAGCGAAGAATCCTAGGATTGAACCACGAGCGAAGCGAGTGGATCAAAAGAAGAATGCTGAGCGTAGTCGAGGGTTTCAAAGGCACGAGATGCTAAACAATTTTACAGCCGAGTGGAACACATAATTTTTCACCTCTCGACAGCGAGAAACATAGTAGGTACAGATGGAAGAAAATAAATCGAACACTTTTATAAATCAGTTTCAGGTTATGCTAGCTTGCTTATGCTAGTGACTTTTTCAAAATCGCAGAATTCTCATTCCATGGAAATATCTCAAAATATGTACATTCACGTTCTTGTCTCGCCAATAAACGTTACAGTTTGGCGACTAACACTAAATGTACCTAATGCATGTAGAATTGTTTCAAGTTAAAAAAAAGAGGGAATTTCTAAGTCCATGTAAAAGTTCAGATTTCTAGATCCAAGTTTTGGGTTGGACGTTGATTAGTGAGTTAGCCAGTACTTTTTACTTTCATTATGCAAGTAGCTAAACCTACTTAAAGTAAAAATAATTATTACTAGAATTGGTGATGTGAACTTTTTCCTCCAGTAGGTAGGTGCGTTTTGAATTTGACAACATATACTTATTTGTCGTTATTTTTTGTGAATAAAGATAAAAAAACTTATGTAATAGAAAAAAATGAAAATGTTATCTATTTTTTTGGTATTAATAAATACTTAACAACAATAATAACAAAAATAACACAAAAATTAAAACCCATTTATATTAATGAAATAATTTATGACAATCCACGTTTCAGAACGTGTCATTGTGCTTTTTTTTCGGGTGCGTTTCCGAATCTCTTTTCATCATTTGATATCTATTTTCTTCTTGTTTGTTCTGTATTTTTTTATAATTATAGATGCATTTGGAATAGTTTCAGAAAAATAAAATGAGCTTTATTATTACTAAATATTCTTTTATCAATAAGAATAAAATAACAGATTAATCAACAGATTGAAATATTACTTCAACAATGTATGACGAACTCTTTGTGAACACGTCAATATTCAACGCTTACTACCTCAACCTCGTATCTACCCGAAGAAATCAACACTCTATTATACTTAACATAAAGATGATTCTAAAGCAATTTTATTTGGCCAGATTCGAGGTTGTGAAAGTAAGCGGTCCATATATATTTTCAAGGGCACCTGTTTACGATAACGTTCGAATTTCAAAAACTCTTTCCAGCCAAAAGGATAAAAAGCGACTTTCCACGCAGATTTCGAAGGATAATGAAAGCTTTTTCGAGCTAGTGAGCTGAAATAGTTATTTGTGCAACAAGAGAGCAAAGTCGTTTTTTGGTGCGTGTGTTGATTTTGAATCTCGAGTAAGCGAAGGATTCTACAATTGAATCACGAGCGATAGCGAGTGATTCTAGGTTAGAATCATGAGATCAGCGAGCGATTTCAAACACACGAGATGCAAAAAAAACTTTGGTCTCGTGTGACACATACAACTTTTCACCTGAGCAGTGAGAACATTTAAATTAAAGGTTAAAATAAAACCAGATATATTTAGAAGACAAAAAATATCAAAAACTTAAAAATATAATCCGATTGTTAAGAAATAAATATAGTACCTACCTACTAACTTAATCATATTTAAAACTTTTTCTCGAAAATGATTCATACAGTCGCCATTACATCTTTAAAAAGTCACTTAAGAATGCCAGACAACGATCAAAAGTCTCCGGTAAGTAGACAGGTTTTGAATATGGAACGAAAAAGTATCCAGTATAAAAATAAACCTTTAAATATGATTTTATTAGGATTTCTATTGTTTGAAATATGAATATAAATAGATTGCTTTCAAATTAATTCAATTTGACAAATATTTGATCCAACTTTAAGAGATAGGCCGTATACGGAAGGAATTTATTAAAAAAAAACAAGAGCGGCGGCTTTCGTACAACGAGGTTGCATACTTTATTAAAAGAGTGGGAAAATTGTAACATTTCGGAAATATTTCGCTGTCATATAATTCACTATATGTTTTTTTTTAATTCCACCTCGTGTTTTTGTTCTTGAATTTGTCCTTATTATAATTATGTAATTCATTATTGACATATTTTTAATGTTAAAGGTCAACACAGTATTTTTTATTAGGTTGGTATAATGCTTCTTGCTTAATTAAAAAGTAAAATTAAGCGGGATATTCGTTCATTTATGCTCGTTTTGTTTGCTAATTTATCTTTGTAGTTTTTTAGTTTGTATTTGAGAAAAGCACCGTACAAGCTTCGAGCAATAAGTGCTATACTAAATTCCTCTAATAATGCGCTATATACCTACTTAATATAACAGACGTTTTGTTTTTTTGCGGTTATATGTGTATCCGAATGTTTGTTTGTTTCTTTTTAGGCATACAGAATTTGAAAATCGAACAGTATCGATTTGATCCTATCTCTCGCTTTTTTCATATTGAGGTGAAAGTGGCAGATCAAAGTCAAGTTCAAATATTTGGCATTCAGTGAGTGGACCCAGCACTGTCCTCAGCATTGAAAAAAAAAGCTACTTTGTCTCACGGAGTGAGTAAAATGCGATTTTGCTCACTGATTTCTCATAGCAATACCTGCCTGTTTGAGGTGCTGAGGTGAAAAATATGTTTCTTTTTAAATTTGAACCGCAATCAAATTTTCTTTACTATTATAAACAAAGTAGGTACGTAAGTATTAACAACTCATAATTTATTAAGCACACTTTAATTTCATCGAATGTATTTTTCGATGATTGATATGATGTTTGCTATATAGACGCGGTAGTAGCGACTACAACTTAATCTACTTCACATGCGTGAACTCATGGTGAAAAATAACTACCTAATGGTCACCGAACGATGCCAGCCAAACTGGTTTTGAACTTGATCCATAAATGGATGCGGTTTCAACATCTATGTTGTTTTTTCGGATTCTTTTTATAGGCCGTAGGTAACAGAGAAATATTTTGTTAAGTCAACGTGTTGTTTGCATTGTATTGCATATTATTAGAGCTACGAGTATGTCGGTGACTTTTCTTCGGCGAATTTCGATATGCTATTCTATACTGTAGATATCGAGCTATAGAAGTGGTGTATAACAAACATAACCTGCATTTATTAGAATCCACACCCGGCATTAACCAAATGAATACGATGCCTAGACGGTGTAATTTTTGAATCGACTACGAAAACACAAACTTTAGGTTGAAAAGCAAAATGGACGTACCAAAACGCTTAAATGAAATTGTAATGAATATTTTTAGTCTAGGCACAGAATAAATACCTACATAGTAGGTATCTACCTTTCTTTCTGTAAAAAAGGTTGCCTGGAAGAGATTGCTCTTAAGCGATAAGGCCGCCTATTGCTTACCTTGTAATTTTCTCTCTGTGTACCTATTTTTTGTATCGCTTACTATTTCTGGTGCTAAATTAATGAGTCATTGTACTGTACAAGTTTAGTGTCGGTTTTGTTACCGTACATTTCATCATCTTATCACTATGCAATAAGGTGAATAGGTAAACATATCTTTGTAGTAGACTGTACTCGCCACTTTCATGTTTTGTTAATGACTTAGGTAAGTAAGTAAGTACCTACCTACGTTGCGCACCGTGCTAGAGACGAAAGTACTTACTTCTTCTCACCAAAAACATTTCATGTAAAATTGGCGGCCAGACTCATTTATTAAGCTCATAACTCCGTCACTGTAAAAAAGTTAACAAATCCTGGGAAAAGCCCAGCCCCTGAGCCCTGACTCTACGAGTAGGTACCTAATAGCCCCACACCTTGGTTTAAAAAATTTGGCTTAGCCATTTCATACAGAATAAAATATGTTTAGGCTCTTAGTTCAAACAGTAAAATCTTAATTCAAGCCAATCAGGCACCCGTAGCCAGGAAAACTGGAACTTTATAATATACCTATCTATGTAGAGTGTAGTTTGTATTCTGTTTTTTTACAATGTTTATGTTTAATTTCTTCACAATCGAAGCGACAGACTCCTTCATAAAGTAAACCTTATCCTCGACATTACCTTCCACCCTCACCGATTGCGATGATACAAACGTCTCGGGAAAATAGCGCCTTTTATGCTGCGACTTATTATTTATTCGTAGGTTTTGCCCTTGTCGTAGTCACAGCACCATTATCTGACACAACAAAGCGTACACAAATATCTGACACGGCTCTATTTCTAGGGCCAGTAGTGTCAGATATTTTTCAACGTTACGCTGAGGCAGATACTAATGCAGGGACTATACAATCTACTCGTTCTGATATATTTTTTCATCACACTTGCTCGTAAACAGTGGCGATGCAGGCTACCTTGGTTGCAACCTCCCAAATAAAACCCTCGACCTTAATGTGCTTGTCATGAAGCCCAAGGTCGGTAAATGAGTCCATGTGCGTACTGATACTGCTGCGCCGTGCCCGTGCGCGCGCTGCTGCAGGACCACAGTCATGCAAACGCACGTTGCGGCGCATGCTGCAGGGGGGAGGGGAGGGCGGCGCTACCAAGAGTGCAGCCTAAGGTATCGCCAATATTTGGAAGAATTATATTTTTTCTTTTACAAATATAAAATTTTACTAGCAAATGTGATGAAAAACATTTTATGTCGCACAGGCGGTACAAGAATTACGAACATCGACTCATTAAAGCCCTCAGTCTTCGACTTCGGGCTTCTAATAGACTCTCGTTCGTAATTCCTTATTTACCGCCCTTAATGTACTATTAAACGTGTGTTGTGGCAGCGTGGTGGTGTCCTGCGCAATGATAGTGACGCTGTTCGGCGTGTCCGTGGTGTACCTGCTGCTGGCCGCGCAGATCATCGAGAACGTGTTCCTAGCGCTGATGCCCACCGTCACGCTCTGCATCTGGTACCTCATCGTCGCCGGCGCCATGACGCCGCTGCTGATCTGCGCCACGCCCAAGGACTTCCAGTGAGCAAATATTACTTGTTACTATCAGTAATTGGTTGATTCAGGCGCTACTTTGCGGAGGTCCCTGGACTGTCAATGCAACGCAACTTTTACCTTGCTCCTCCACGACTACACTTGGACTACTTACTGCCAATTTAATGTCGCACATTATTTTCGAAAAACATAAGAGTTACCAGCCTAGGTTTGTACGTACCCACGATCCTCTGCTTGGTCAATTCTCTAGGCTATCAGTATCTGAAATATCTGAATGTGTCTGGGTGAATGAAATTTAGCAAGCAGATGAGACTGTCATAACACAGGCTACTGTTGCTTATTCCGACGTTCCCACGGGATCAGGGTGTATTGAGGTAGTATGTAAATGTAAAATCCTGAAATTTCGAAAACGCTTGACTTAAAAATATACTTATGTTAGCTGTTGCCCGCGGCTTCGCCCTCGTGAAATTCGGTTATCGCGCGCTGTTCCCTGGGGAACTTTTCCGGGATAAAAAGTAGCTTATGTCACTTTCTGGCCCATAAACTATCTCCATGCCAAAAATCACGTCGATCCGTCGCTACGTTTCGACGTGAAAGACGGACAAACATACAAACACACAAAATTTCGCATTGATAATGTTAGTGTGGATGCTCTTCATGCACTTCTAATGGAAATTCAGTTAATCTTGGAAGTCTTATTCAACTGCCAGATCTAATGTTTCAAGAGAGGGAAGCCAGGGCAAGAGCATGAGAGTAAGGGAAATCTGTCAAACTCAATAAGCTGAACCCGAACTGCTCCTGTCTATTTTACATTACGTTTTTACTGAAGTATTGGTAACTTACAACTGGTTTTGTAGATTTTATTATATTAAAATTTAATATAAATATGCATACGTATAATTGTTTCTTTTATATAGTCTTCAATAGTTATTATTCTAATTTGGAGAAAAAATCTAGTTTAACAACACGTTTTTTGCGTTGACCTTCATAGTGTCATTCCGATGTAAATTTGTCCAACTTGGATATCAAAAGCTGTAAAAGAACTGGTTAAAACAATTTATAATAATAAATGCTAGAATGCTTACTCGTACTGTGTTAAAAAAAAACAAAAGCCTTAAGTACACCTACTGTTTTATTATATTAATTGGAAAATTCGAGCTTCCCAGCTTTTGAGGAGCGCAATGGACCTCAACATAGGATAATGCTCACACGCTCTACTGAAACGTTTAGAAGCATCGCGATATTTTCTCATACTGACAGTGATATGAAATACATAACTCATTTAAACAAATCAAAATAACAACAAGCTTTTACAATTCCCTGACATGAGGTTAACATTTCTACTAACTCTACCTCACCGGTAAAAAAACTAAATTAAATTATGACTTCATGGTGGGTAATTAATGAAAACAAATATTTAGTTCACACTGCGAACGAAAACTGTATCAAGTGCATTTTGATTGTTTCAGTTTCACGGGCATCATAGCTTTCGGCTCCACTGTACTCGCCTGCGTGTTGTACTTCATCCAGATGATGAACGATATTCGACCGTTTGTGTACCGCTACGGCCTACATGGATTCCAAGAATTCTTTCTCGCTCTTGGCACCATCATGTTTGCTTTTGGAGCAGCATCTACTTTCCCCACTATTCAAAACGATATGGCTGATAAAACAAAATTCAGTAAAACACTGAACTATAGTTTTGGAGGTAAAAATACAATTTAAATTTTCTATAAAGTATTGTCAGTGCCGTCTTTAGGAAAGAAAAGTACTTATAGCATTGTAAATACAGTAAAATAAATAATATTTGCTAACCTGAGCAAAAAATACGTGCGTTCTTAAACATGCATTCCGTTATTTAATTTTTAATGACAGCATTGAAATTTGACAATCCAAATCCTAAACTTTCTAATAACTAAATGGTGATGTAAACATGTTTGTAAACATTTATGTTTTCAGCAATCCTTCTCCTGTATTTGCCGATCGCTATTGGCGGGTACGCCGTGTACGGCGAGCCAGTGTCTCCCAACATCGTTACCTCGTTGTCTGCCACTCCGCTTACTCTTGTGGCTAATGTGCTGATGGCTATACACCTGGTTTTTGCCTTTATCATCATCATAAACCCCGTCTGCCAGGAGGTCGAAGAACTTTATGAAGTCCCGAGAGGTAATTTTTAAAGAACTTCAGATACGAATTCATTGCATTAGATCGTGGCTCACACGACGAACGGTGGTAAAATACTCTTACCTACTTTGCTTTATTTCTACTCTGAGTGATTCGCTGACAGAGGAAGTATGGAAATCTTTTCTTTATTGATGGAGCCTCTATCTAGTGCTGTATAACTACGTAGAATTTCAAGTTTCGAGTATAAAGTAGGTACGTCACACCAATTGTTTGCAATTGTTTTGTTCCTGCCTGTGTCACAAACCGCCTGATACCTCCCCTCTCAAAAAGTTTGACGTAATTTATGGATGACAACTTAAGTGGTGGGCGGTGGCATCCACAGATTCGGTAGGCTGGCGCATGCTGGTCCGCCTGTCTATAATGGCCGCCCTGCTGTTCATCGGCGAGAGCATCCCGCGGTTCTACACGATCCTGGCGCTGGTGGGCGGCACCACCGTGGCGCTGCTCACCTTCGTGCTGCCCGCCTACTGCTACCTGAAGCTCATCGACCAGCCGGCTGCCGAAGGACAAGAGGCTGCGTAAGTCACATTGTACATTCTTGACCCACAAAAACAAAAGAGGAAGTTTTCAAGTCAACGTGAACTTTTTTCTATGACCAAGCCATAATTTTTTACATACCTCTACTTAGTTGACAGAATTCGTTATTTGTATTTTACAAGCTTTTATTTAGTTTCACCTGTCCCATTGTCTGTCTGTAGTCAACTCTTGCAAGTTAAATTTAACCAACTTCCAGTAGTCGGATTGTCTTGAAATTTGGCATACTTAATATGTAAATTGCGTGACAATACAATAATCTCGTAGTGACTTCTTGGTAGTCCGGCCAGGATCGTCTCCGCATGACGGAACTCTTCTACGGTTAATGGCATCAACTTGAAATTTGGTATGCAATAAATGTAGTTTAGTTGACAGTGCAAGTAAAGCCGACAAAAAGTGCAGTCAGCAAAAAAAACTTGTATTAAAAATGATTTTTTTACCAAAAATGTTACTTTTTAAATAGAGTAACTTTAAGGTCCCGTTTAAATTTGCAAGGCTGACTGCTAAACGCAGTTTTCACCATCTAGGGTTAAAAAAAAATATCGTTAATCTGCGTTAAGGATGACAGTTGCATACATTTTGACACTTATTAATCCTGGATTAGCACTTATAGCTCTAATACGTGTCAGTCCGCCTAAGAGTATACTAAATTGGAGATGATTGTTTTTTACTATGTTAGTCAGTCCTGTATACATAGGTATTTGGTTATAAGCTAGTTATAAGTTACTATTACAACTTTTCTATTCCTCCAAACTTAGGTAAGGTATTACCGTCAAGAAATAAAGAACACTGAAGAAGGGCAATGAAAATGGTTAGGGTTTGTAATTTGCTAGGATTCTGACCTGAGGGCATATTTATGGTGTAACACTTGCACTCACTTAGGTATTACAAAGATCTCTTTCTACCCTTATTCTACACCGTTTAAAAGACGATATGGTGTTTCCGAACCCGTTAGACATTATAGCCTCTGATTATCTTATTGCTCTTGTCTTGATCCTCAGATCATACAAACAACTCTTGACTATATTGGCTTAAATTTCCTTTCACTCAATTTTCTACATACCTGTAGCGTGGAGTCAATATATTCTTTAGACAACCCGGAGAGTGAGAAAAGCGCGAGTTACATAATGTTTTCGGGTGCAACACATCACAGGTTAGTGTACACAAGCTTTGCACCCTTCGGCCACTTTGGAAACCAAAGGTTCGAAACCTGTTAAGAAAATAGAGCTATTTTTCTTTTTCGGAAACCTGGTTTCAAATGAAGAAAAATAGTTCTGTTTTCTAAACTGGTTTCCCATAGAGAATATAGAATCTTCTTTTGAAACTCATTCACAAATTTCAATATGTAAGTAAGTAGAAGTAGGTGCCAACACCTGAAGCGATGACCACGACCACTCTGTCAAGTGTGATTCCGACAAAGAAGAAGTAGGTAAGTATACAATCTTAGTTTCACAATCGCGTTTTTTCCCAATTTTAAACGACACAAATAGAAATAGGAATAGGTTGGTTTTCAGGTTATGTTAACTATACATCGGCCCGAAGGTCAGTAACTACACGAAAGTAGGAGCTCCGCTAGCGGAGCTCCGTCAACACTGTGTGTCTGTGTCGATTCTGATTGAAAAAAAAACCCAACTGTGAAAATAAGCTTCAGTTAAAAACCAGAAGTCGATCACTGACCCGACCCTAGTTTCGTGCAAGAACAAAAAGTGTTCGCTCGTAACTGGTTTCGTATAAGAACCAAATAGTTTTCGTTCGCAACCGGTTTCGAACAAGACCGAAAAAGTTTTCTTCCGCAACTGGTTTCGAACCTTTGTTTTCCAAAGTGGCCGAAGGGGCTTTGCAGTACTTCTCATCAATAACGTCACGTAAAAATTTTAGGCAACCAGGTGGAAATCAAGTTGTGCATTATCGTCATGCATCATCCATACTTACCTTGCGAAAGTGTGTATGTTTGTCCGTCTTTCACGTCAAAACGGAGCGACGGATCGACGTGATTTTTGGCATAGATATAGCTTATGGACCAGAGAGTGATATAGGCTACTTTTTATCCCGGAAAATGCACAGTTCCCGAGGGAACAGCGCGCGATAAGCGGATTCCACGCGGGCGAAACCGCGGGCAAAAGCTAGTAAATTTATAATTAAAATTTACGTTCAAAGAACACGTGCATGCTATTTACTAACGTATTAAAGGATAGTTTGCTCATAGGAACCCACCCGGCTGGATGAAGATGGCGTGCTGGCAGGTGATCTGCGTGGGCGTCGTCGGCGGCATCATTGCTACCTACAGCGCTGTCAGTGCTATCTTCAGCACCAGCCAGGCGACTCCCTGCTACTTGCAGTAACCCGACTGGATATTTACATCTGATCGCGTTATCATAATAATGTATGGAATTAAATGACTTCATAATTATGATGTTGATATTTATGTGCCTTAGCATTTAATTTTACTGTTGAATGACAATAATGTAATATATATTAATACAGTTATTTGGACTTTAATAGCAGATTTAACGAAATATTATACGAAAGGTAATAAAATATTCACGTTTGCCCCGTCAATAAATAAGCGTGGACTTGCTTGTAAGGAAAAGTAGTTGAGCGTAGTTTTTTTGTATTATGTTTTGTGTATGTATCTCTTTTAATGTAACCTTTAGATATATAATTTTAAAAATTATAACATTCGTATTGTGTAAGTAATAAGTCGCAGACAGCTACTTAACTTTTAGAAAATGGTTAGGTGTAAAATTCATATAATCTGGTTCTTTGTTTGAAGTGTTAACGTGTAGGTACCCACGCATTTTATTATGGACTAAATAAATAAATAAGTTTCGTTATATCGTTTGTTTTAATAGAAACAGTTCTTACTTTAGTTTTTAGCAAGTATCTATTATATTATACATAGAAAATATATGTAATACCTAGATCTAATTATTCCTAACTAGTGATCTTTAGGGTACCTACAATTTGCGTCGTATCTACTGGGCACTCTTTGCTTAGCAGAACTAAGTTTTTTCATCATCAACAACATGACGAAAGTAATAATATTAGTAACGTTGCTCATTCGATTTAAAAACAAACACGTAAATGAGATGTTAAGGGGAAGCTATAAAAGTGTCACGATAAAATGAATTTACCTACCTTTAATTTTAGGGACATAAGTACTTAAACGTTGACTATAAGTTTCCTTTTGTTCATTGGTTATCCATGTTTGTCAATTGTATTTTTATTTCTTTATTTTTTTTACGATAAAGTGTTAACATAATTATGATACAAAGGTACATATGTAATAGGTAATTTAACTTAATAATAAATTTGCTTCTTTACAGGGTATGTGTCCAAGTTATCAGACACGTCTTATTATAGACTTTATTATGCAACTTAATAATCAACTTAAGGGTAATAGACAAGTACAAATAAGACAGTAAATTGAGGCATGCTTCATTTTAAACATTGATGCTTAGACAAAAACTTGAAACCAAATGGAGCCATTTCTCTCATTTTCCAAAAAAATAAAACCATGTGGGCTACCACAATATGGTTTATAATAATATTACATTAATAGTTACTAGGTAATTAAACGTCGTCTTAATATTAAACAAAATGACCCCCAGCAGACTCGGTCCGTAATGATAATGCTGATTATGTTATCAATAATAAATAGACAAAGATTAATAGTGATGTTCCCACATCGTTGGTGCTAAGGAAATCGATATTTTAATTACATGCATACATTATAATTGGCGGTTCGTGGTCGCCGCTCGACAACCCGTCCCCCCAACTGTTATCTGTTCTTCGAGCTATGTCGTTGAATTTCCGTATAACGGATTCTATCGCGCAAAGGAACTCCGATCTGTACCTATAGCTTTCTCCATAGCTGGTTGCGTGACTGAGCATCTACAAGAGACCAAGGATCCCGTCTCAGATTCATCACTGGCAATACACATTGGTTGAAGTCTCTAGTCTTGAGGCACTACGGAATTATGGACGAGAAGACATGACAAAGTTTCCATCTATGTTGGATTCTTCAGGCGACCTCTTTGTAGGTATATTCATCTTTGAATTCTGTGTTAGAGAGGTCTTTGATACGGTACATTTTGAACAACATATGATATGATATGGAAAGTCTTGTTAACTACTATTATCTATACAAAGTAGGTATCGATAAATATTAACAAGGATCAGGGGTATCTATTAAGCCAAACCAATCTAACAACGTGCTGAATCTTTGAGAACGACGAGCACCAGTATCAGTAGGTATGGATAACATGATTGCTATAATTATCGTCTCCGCACTATTCAATTGTTATTCACTACGGATTTACATTTGTTACACCACACTATATATTATAATCAACGAAGTTCTGTGCACGTCTCGGCACGATTGTTTAATTTTACGTGTCGAAGATTTCTACCTTCAGCTATAAGGCAATAAAATAAGGTCAAGAGCATCTAGGCGGTTCATTGATTAAAACTTAAGATTCAAAGCAATTTACTTCATTTATAAAGCTTTACAAATCGTAGCATACTGGTTATTAAACTTGAAGAGTAGGCGGTGCAACATGGCATTAACAATTATTCGTGCAGCGAGGCAGAGGCAAGTCGGAGCCGCCATAACGTATTGTTGCAGAGTATTTTATAGCAGCAGCACAACCATCACAAAAGGTATGTATACCTACACTGTTTTACACAAATAACCTTTAGCATGGGAATTTAAATAGAACGTAATTAATCATTATTGTGATTTTAGGAAAATTCTTCACAAAAAAGCACGAGTGGATTTCTGTTAACGATAACATTGGAACCGTTGGCATTTCGAACTACGCACAGGTCAGTTCAGTTCCGTTTTAGCATTAGTGGTTGGTGTTCCTTACCTAGTACCTTTTTAAGAAGAGAACTTCAACAGGTAACTACTGACATTTTGTTCCGCCCGGTGACTTTACTCAGTTCTTTAAAACGTAAAAGCGTTCATTTAACTTTTAAACAGTGCATTAAACGCAAGTGTATAAACGTTAGTTCGTAATAATACAGCAACCTTTGTACGATATGTACTATACCTAGTCAACCAATTTGATTCCTAGGCCACCACAGAACCGTGTCGTAATGACATTCAACATCATTCGATACATAGTTAATGTTATAGAAAAACAAAATTATTTACTATGATAAATGATAAGGTTCCATGGTGGCCCAGGAATCACATAGGTTGACTGTACCTTATCAACTTACAGTAGCGTTTAAGACACTAAGTGAAGCTTTCAAAATGTATTTATGTAGTTACTCTTATATGTGTTGAAGCCTTCAAGGCGCTGAATACGTTATTGGATGTTTCAGGAAGCCCTCGGCGAAGTAGTGTTCGCGCAGCTGCCGGCGCCGGGCTCGGAGCTGGTCGCAGGCGAAGAGTGCGCGGCGCTCGAGAGCGTCAAGGCTGCCAGTGAAGTCTACACACCGGTATCAGGAATTGTAAGCTCTAAACATTTTACAGAGATGCCATCAGATATACATATGAGTGCCCGTAGACAAGATAGTATTAACTCCCGAGTTAAGATATACTCGTAAAAAGAAGTACGAATAAAAGTTCTTTGTCTGTAGATTACAGGAAAAGCTATAAGAAATGTGTGGTTTAAAATATGGGGATGTATGGAACCCTAACCACACTCGTTCAACTCGCGCTTTTCCAGTTTTCCAGTATTTTTAAGGTATCCTCTCTGTTAATTAAAAATGTGGATATTTAAGATGAATTATAGTCCATTCGGATAACATTGGACTCTAGAAGGTCACAGAAGAAGGGGTTCTAAACATTTTTTGTGAATTCGTAATAATGATGATGATGATGATGATGATGATGATGATGATGATGAATAAAAGAAGTAATAAAGATAAAGTCATAATTTTGTTTACTTTGAAAGTAGATTAATACGTAATGTACTTAGAAAATAACACAATATTAAATACGTAATGTGCTACATTATTAAAATTCGATTTACATAATTTAATAACTGTGTTTCGTGGACTCATCCGCTCTCATTCCCTGTTTAAAAATATTCTACTCGTAGTTTCTGCTATGAAGCTCAAACTTTGTTATTCTATCAAATTTGGTGTAGTGCTTTATTTGTGAAAAGTTAACTATTCGTATATAATTAAAGGTCACACATATTGGTCCAAATTGGCGATAAAAACTGTAAATAATTTAAGTACAGAATATTTCTTGAGTTAACAATATTACTTATAAATATGTGTTTCGCTTGTTTGTTTGTTTTTCGCTCTCCGAAGCATCATCAGCGGTTTTTGACCCTACGACGCTTGGTGGGGTAATTCTTCGAAAATGATCCCTGTGTCTGACTGTCACTTTGTTTTTTCTGCAAGAAATACAAAACATAATTTGCTACCAGAGGTTTGTAACTTTAAAACTGAATAAGGGTTTAAATAATAGGATATATTACAACTGTCAAAAAACGGTAAAGCACTAGGTCGACTATACGTAAACTCATTCTAGATAACAGAGAAGAATACAGCAGTGGAAGCCTCTCCTTCCACAATTAACGCGTCATGCTACGACGAGGGCTGGCTGTTCCGGGTGCGGCTGACCAGGCTCGAGGAACTGCAGCAGCTGATGACGGCCGCAGCCTACAACGAGTTCCTGAAGGATGCCACGAACCACTAATGTTGTAAATTAAATACTCATCGAATATGTAGAATACTTTACTAACTGTTACTTCTTATTTAAATACGGTACTTATGACTAGAGCCCGGAATTTTTCGCGGCATTTTTGATGTGTCATGTAGTGACTTCTCAGTTATCGACTTCCGATATTCAATATCGATATATCGATACGCAACATGTTAAAAAATGTTCAACGTAGAGGTCAACAATAGACGGCAGCAGTTATTCGTTAAAGAGCCATCTATTCCAATTAAATTTCGAGTAGTCCAAAATGTGAAATAGACAAATAATGAATTATGCAATGAAAACAATGAATAATTAACAATTCCCAATTAGATTAGTTTTTTTATCAAATGTACTTAAAGGTAAAAACCAAAATTATATGACTATTGTTTATGTAAAAAAAAAATTGAAGCCTTATTCCCAATTTAAAAATTCAATGTCATATTCAGAGTCTATAGTAATGCTAATAGGTGCTCCATTAGTGTCTTTATAAAATATATTACGTTTATTATTTTACGATAATATCATTATCGATATCATTTAAATAGAGTCGATAACTGCGTAGTCACTATGACAGATCCAAAATCAATCATTCAATCGATTTATTTATTTCAAAAATCTTGCTACTAAATGCCGCAAAATTCCGGGCTCTGTTTATGATGTAAATACTTGTCGGAGTCATTTTGTTTATGTATGACCAGAGAGGTATAGGTAGAGTCATTCACGATGACGCGTGCCGTGGTTCTTATTACAATGTCATTAATGTCTAATTTTGACAAAATCACGCGTCTACGTGGATGGCACTAGATATAGGTAGGTAGGTCCGCGGGGTTCCACCAATAATGTGTGAGGATGTGTTGCGAGGGATGTGTTTTTCATTAACCAATAGAAACGGTTCATTTACACATCCTCGCACAGCACATCTCAGGTGTAAACCGCTGAGCGGAGCGAGGCGAGGTAAATGCAGTGTTTCTATTGGTTAATGAAAAACATTTTCCTCGCAACATATCCTCGCACACCTCTGTTGGATACGCTGCATAATTTAAAAAAATACGTTCCGTTCTAGATTATATTCTATTATTGTCGACCAGCTTCAAAAAATTATTTAAAGTTTGTTTAAAGTGATTTGATTTAGGTAAAGTAGTAAAGTGAAACAACGCGAAAAGCGAAACAGTAGTAGGCATAATTCTATAGGTAAAATAAATAAAAAACTGACTGCAGCTAATGCAGTAATTAATAGGTACAGTCACTAGCATTAATATCTGCCACAGCGGAGGGTGCAAAAATATCTGACACGTCTTTCCGGCTCTAGAAATAGAGTCGTATTAGATATTTATGCAGGCTTGTTGTGTTAGATATTGGTGCTGGTGACTGTACGACAAGAAATACAGTAGATAGGTACTGTTTCACTTTTCGCGTTTTTTAGATTATCCCACTTTACCTTAAACTATGCAAATGTGTGGCATCATTGAAAATTCGACAACCTGATAGGTTACAAAATAAGGTACACATTAGAAACCAATACAATTTTTTGAAATTTGTTGAACGTATACTTTGGTATATGTTTACTCTTAGGAAGAAAACAATGTAGTTAGACTTTATAAAATATACTATTTTATTAACGAATCATTGTTGTAATACATTCCACAAAATAAACTTTTTCACCTTCGTTGTTAATGTATAATACCCCTGCGTTATCCCAATAGTTTTTTAAATGTGTTATTATTAACGCAAGGATCAAGCAAGAAGATATCTCCAAATATCAAATAGTAAAATACTGAGTGTCACAAAACCCTTTAACAATATTTCTGCAAGTGGTTGTTTTACGGCACATGACGTAAAATCAACTAGGTAATAATCTGAAATACTTATCATTTTTTCATAAATTATAACCACTTTCGTACCAACTTAGGCACACTTTTTTTCAAACATACTAGTTGTGTTCTCATGCGTAAGTTTGTTTACCTACCTATTTGAACTTTATCATTCTAAATAAGCGAGTGAGATATTGTTTATTGTGTAGGTATCGTTGAACGATAATCGCGTGAAGAAACCTTCACATAGGTACAAGCCAAGCAACGGCATGTTGTGTTTGAAGTTATAAATCCATATTGGGCCCGTGCAGAAACAACAGATATCAAATATTGGCCGGAGATAATGAGATATGATACGAGTATTAAGTAAGAAAATTTGCCGAAGTCGTTTTGATGAGCTTTATTTCAGAGCGGCTGCTCCCGATATGATCTCAATGAGCTCCCTGGTGATGACAGCCTGGCGGGTCCTGTTGAAGAGCAGAGTAAGCTTGCGGATCATGTCACCGGCGTTCTTCGTGGCATTGTCCATGGCGGACATCCGCGCCGACTGCTCCGAGGCCGCGCTCTCCTTCAGCGCGTAGTACAGCAGCGCCGCTAGAGTCCACTCCGCGTAGCACTCCAGCTGGTCGTCGTCTACGTCGTCAAACGCATTCATGTTCGGTGCGGACTGGATTAAAAGGCAAGACTTAAGACTTAAAAACAGACTTATGCCGCGACTTCTTCCCCGTGCGAAACTAAATAGAAACCTACCTAACTCCCTCTCCCGTAGGAATTTCCAAAAATCTCCTTTGTACACCTTTATGATCCTACTAGCTTTTGCCCGCGGCTTCGACCGCGTGGAATTCGGTTATCGCGCGCTGTTCCCTCGGGAACTGTGCATTTTTCTGGGATAAAAAGTAGCCTATATCACTCTCTGGCCCATAAACTATCTCTATGCCAAAAATCACGTCGATCCGTCACTCCATTTCGACGTAAAAGACGGACAGACATACAAACATATAAACACACAAATACACACACATTTATAATATTAGTATGGATAAGAATACAAGTATGTCTTCCAGTCGTTTACTGTATGCTGTCTGTCAGTCAGTTCATCAGTTACGCGTTACTCTTTCATATTATGCAGTGGGACACCTACCTAGTATACTTAGGGGCTGTTTCACCATCCATTGATTAGTGATAACTGGCGGTTAGGTGTGATGCCGTCCCTACCTATTTGTTTTGTGCGAGTAGAGTCTGGAGACGGCATTAAATTTAACCGTCGATTAACGCTAATCAATGGATGGTGAAACAGCCCCTTAGGTAGGTTAATTTAATGTGTACATTTATACGAACCTCAATCCTTGTTTTGTTGAAAAAAGGCACCATGCTAAGTTCGTATTTGACTGCACTGAAAAACTTGTTGTAGAAAATTTCTCCAATATCGTAAGTGTAGCCTGCTTCTGTTATAGCAGCGGCCATAGTTGAGGCGTCTGCGAAGACAGGTGCTATTCGGCCAATCTAAAAAAACATAGGCACAAATTGAAGTATGAGGAAATAGGTAGGTACAGTCGAATGCAAAAATATATATACAGCCATTTTTTTTTTATTTTTTTTTTATTCGACTGGATGGCAAACGAGCAAGTGGATCTCCTGATGGTAAGAGATCACCACCACCCATAGACAACTGCAACACCTGGGTATTGCAGATGCGTTGCCAACCTAGAGGCCAAAAAAGGAATACCTCAAGTGCCAGTTATTTCACCGGCTGTCTTACTCTCCACGCCGAAACACAACAGTGCAAGCACTGCTGCTTCACGGCAGGATTAGCGAGCAAGATGGTGGTAGCAATCCGGGCGGACCTTGCACAAGGTCCTACCACCAAAACCATAGCGTCAAAATATGTATACATTGACCTTATGTTTAGTGGCTTATAGGTGTATAGATATTTTTGACATTTTGGTAACGTATATACGAGTATTTATGCTTTTGACCGTACAGTCGAACGATTTGTTTCCTGACCCACCGTAGAACGTTCTCACAGTAAATGTCATAAGTAATAAAATCTCTTCTCAAGCAATTTGATGTCACTACTTATGACTTTTCTATGAAAGGTTCCACAGTGGGTCACGATTCAATTGGTTCGAGTGTTCTCAATATACGTTCTTATTCTTATACGTTCTATGAATTCGAAATTGTTGCGAATTTGGGAAAAGGGTAGAGTTTAACTTGATCCTTCTAAGATTCAATGTCTTCAAGTTATACGAGTATAGGTAGGTACTTACATCTTTAACGCTGACGAGCATACTTGCTGCGTATTGTCTCCGCAGCATAGCGCGGGATTTGTCGCCAATGCAGACGATTTTGGGTACGGGGCTTTCCGTTGGCAGTGCTGCCATCTGTCGGCGGATACGTCGCGCCACGCCGCTGTGTACCCCACCGCACAGTCCTGGCAATTTAGAAAAACGTAGGGAATGTAAATAGTAAATATTGACATACACTCACTTAAGATGGCAGCACTATAAAAAGTGGTGTTGAAACGAGGTAGTATATTTTAACATAATGTCGACAAAGGAAGAAAACACTCGCATTTTGTTTGTAATCATTTCAAACAGCTTGGTAATTTCGAGCAGAATGATTTAAACATCTGTCTGCGTTACGAGGTATTTTAGTAAACGATGTGCAAGAAAAATATCCACCAATACAGTTATTTAATTTTTCTACCCATGCTCTATCTTATTGGTGGATTTTCCCTCGCATACTCCTGTGCTACTTCGCACTGGTCTAGTGGATCCTAAGATTATAATAACAAAATTGCTTGCCTAACTACACGTTAATAAAGAAGGTAGGTAGTTGGGTTAATTAACTTTTGTTGCCATAGTAACGTCCCCTGCGTTACCTATTAAAAGTTTGATTTTATGGGGTACAAATCCACTAAAAATTGGGAGTTACGACAGTTTTAAACGTTACGCTCCCTGGCAACCCCACTGTCTGTTTTGTGATTTTTTTAAGACATAAAGCTGCCTAATATGTACCGAATTAGTACCTACTTAAAAAAATGTACCTCAAATGATCGAAGGTACAATTAATTGAATTTGGGGGGCTGGAGAGATGCTCTGCAGCAACCCCATAATTAAATTTAAGAAATTCCACATGGATACTTACTTTTACAGTAAAGAAGAGGCGAAAAATAATTGTATCGCAATTATTACTGTTAAATAAGTTGGTTATGGCTAGTTAAATTACTTAATTTTTGCTAGGACGCCAGAAATTTAATTGCAGCCGACTGCTGGTACTTACTTATAAACAACGTGCCAGATTAATACGAAACTTAATACATATAATGGGATTAGGATTATACACATATAGGTCTTAACGTGGATTCTGGTGCCCGAAATCATAAAAAAAATAGAGAGTTGAAATTTTATTCTAACGGAAAACTAATACTGAAAATAATATTTATACCTAATGCAACCCGTTTGCCTAACCATCTTTGCGAAATAGGATAGCTCATATAGGTACAGTCAACCAATTTTATTCCTAGACCACCACAATCCGTGCTGCGTGCTATTCCCCTACACGACCACTGGACAGGGGTCTAGACACGAGTTTCTCCTATGCACCAACATGGCAACTTGCTTTCTTTTCATTAGTCACTTAAGCAGCCATACTAACGCCATCTATGTTTTTAGTTCTCATCGAGATACATCAAACACTTCCCTTGGAACTATCCAAAAGTAACAAACTTGAAATAAAAAATACAAAAATACTCCAAAAAGTAATTTTAACAATTAAGTAATTTAACTGGCCATAACCAACTTATTTAACAGTATTAACTGCGGTACAATTATTTTGGCCTCTTCTTTACTTGAAAAGTAAGTGTCCACGTGGAATTTCTTAAATTTAGTTATGGGGTTGCTGGAGAGACGCTCTGCAGCAACCCCAAATTCAATTAATTGTACCTTCGATTATATTGAGGTACAATTTTTTTAAGTAGGTATATATGTACTCTGTGGTAGGTACTAATTTGATATATATTGGGTACATTAGCTTTATGTCTTAAAAAATCACAAAACAGACAGTGGGGTTGCCAGGGAGCATGACGTAGTTTTAAGGCAATCCCTTCGTGGTTCATTAAGCATGCTAATAGAATACATTGCAAACATTTTTAGGGTTCCGTAGTCAACTAGGAACTCTTATAGTTTCAACATGTCTGTCCGTCTGTCTGTCTGTCTGTCCGCGGCTAAGCTCAGAGACCGTTTGTGCTAGAAAGCTGTAATTTGGCATGAATATACATATCATAAGTGGTAAATTAAAAACAACAAAAAAATTTTTTTTACCTTCCATACACGTAAAGTGGAAGTGATATTTTTTACTCGACTAACCCTTATAGTGTGGAGTATCGTTGGATAGTTCTTGCAAAATCATTGGGTAATTCTTAAAACGAGTTTTCGATTCAGTAATCTGTTTGTGAAATATTCAACTTTAAAATGCAAATTTTCATTAAAATCGGGCGTCCCTTTAAAATCTAAACTGTTGGGTAGGAAAATTTGAAAAAATTCAGTATGGCAGTAAGTATATCAAATTTACAAGGACAATTATAACGGCTAAGATATGCTTGAGAATTAGTAGTAGTTTAAGAGGAAATAGCAGCCTAAGGTATAAAATATACCTAAACTTGGAAGATTCCGGACCTACACAATACGAGAAATATTACTTGATTTTTTCGTAATGGCTACCGAACCCTTTCTTGGGCATGTCCAACACGCTCTTGGCCGGTTTTTCTAAGAAAGTGTATCACTGATATCTCCTGCGTTACGGAAAAGAGTAACAACACAATATAAAAGTTGATTAATCCAGTTACAACAATCGCGTGATCATTATAAGAGTAAGTTGTAAGACCAATACGTAGTACAGGCTTATTTACTAAGGTACAATATAAACTTCTGTATTTAAATAAGTACTCAAGTAAATAAAACAGATAAAAATGAACTTGAGCCAGATTGATCGCATTTATTATTTTCTTTGTCGTATCGTTGCGACACTGACACATAAATGTTGGATAGCGTGTAAAATCGGGTCAATATCAGTTATTTTGTTTGCGCTAAAAATACATTCTTATTTTCATAGTTTCCTTTTCAACCACAAAAGAAAGAGAACAAGATTAGAATAGGTTTTATTATTATGTATATTTTTAGGGTTCCGTAACCAAAATGGCCAAAACGGAACCCTTGTAGTTTCGCCATGTCGTCTGTCTGACTGTCCGTCCACGGCTTTGCTCAGAGACTATCAGTGCTAGAGTTAGCTATCGAGTTAGAGAAGAAACAAAGCCGGAAATGGGTAGCCGAGGTCGAAATACGCCATAATAAAGGCAAAAGATGCCGCCTTTGAGGAATTTGTGAGCAGCTTGAACAGGGATCCATGGGGAAGACCATACAAAATGGTTCGCAATAAAATGAAGCGCGCTCCCCCCATGGATTCGCTGGAGCCTGAACTCCTCGACAGAATAGTGGAGGGCTTGTTTCCGTCGGCACTGGTTTTTTGCTCCTCCGAGGATGTTGGCCCCCTCAGAGGAGCCAAATGATCGGCATCCGGTGCCAAGGATAACAGACGACGAGATGATGGCCCTGGTCGACCGCCTTAGGTCGAACAAAAAGGCTCCAGGACCTGATGGTGTACCAGCTAGGGTGATCCCTCTAGCACTCGAACATCTGGGGGAGCGCTTGAGGGACCTCCTGTCTGAATGCCTGGAGACAGAGCGCTTCCCTAAAGTGTGGAAGGAGGGGCGCCTATGCCTTCTTAGGAAAGAGGGTCGACCGGCGGATTCGCCTTCGGGCCATCGTCCCCTTGTCTTGCTCGATGTATCCGGCCGGGAAGATGCTAGAGCGCGTCATTGCTCGCCGGATCATCGAGCACATGGAAGAAATCGGGCCAAATGTGGCTGATTGCCAATATGGATTTCGGGCTGGCCGTGGTAATATTGACGCGATCAAGTCGCTTAAAGACTTCTCGGACCATGCGGCCAGTAGGGGAGAGGGAGTAATCGCAGTCTCGCTGGACATAGCGAATGCGTTCGGAACTCTCCCCTACGAAGTAATAAAGGAGGCCTTAAGGTACCACGGCCTGCCTCTCTATTTGCAGAGGATAGTGGGGCACTATCTCCAAGAAAGAGTAGTGCTCTACGAACACCGCGGACAGCGGAAATCAAGACCGATGACCTGTGGGGTCCCTCAGGGTTCCGTGTTGGGTCCACTATTGTGGAACATCGGTTTTGATTGGGCGATCAGAGGGGTCCAGCTTCCCCGCATGGCCACCATTTGCTATGCCGATGACACAATGGTGGCCGTCCGGGGAAGCGATATGAGGGAAACGTTGCGAAGGGCTGCGGTCGCTGCTGAACTTGTTGTAGAACGCATCCGCATGCTGGGTTTGAGGGTAGCCGTCTCCAAGACAGAAGCCATTGTCTTTGGAAGACCTGGCTGGCGTGTGCCCGCCAACACCGTTATCCCGATAGGGGGAGAACCTGTCCAGGTCAAGGCTAATATTAAATATCTTGGCCTTGTCCTGGACAGAAAATGGGATTTTCGAGAGCACTTCACCCGACTTATTCCTCGGTTGATGGGTGCTGCATCAGCACTGGGCAGACTACTGCCCAATGTAGGCGGACCAAGAGGTGCCTGCCGAAGACTTTTTGCAGGCGTTGTCCGCAGCATGGCACTCTACGGAGCACCAATCTGGGCGGACCGGCTGTCGGAGCGGAATAAATCCCTTCTTCGACAGCCACAGCGGGTCTGTGCAATTCGCCTCATACGGGCATATGTTACAGTGGCCCATATGGCAGCTTGCGTCCTCGCCGGGACCCCGCCATGGGATGTGGACGCTCAGGTCATGTCCGAGACCTACTGGTCCCGACGAGAGGCGCGAGCGCAATGTGGGGAAAGGTTGGCCCCTCGAGAGCTGGCTTATGCCCGTCGAATGACGGAGAAGCGTATAAGAGACCGGTGGAAGGATAGCTTGGAGGACTGCCGCTATGGAACGAGGACCATAGTGGCACATTCCTCCCTTCCTTTGATGAGTGGATTGACAGGGAAATTGGGGCAATTTCCTATAGAATGACGCAGGTAATGACCGGACATGGATGCTACGGTCATTACCTGCATCGAATAGGGAGGGAAATTAGCACAACCTGTCATCAGTGTGCACATGACGATGACACTGCCCAGCTCACGCTGGAGGTGTGCCCAGCATGGGAACCCGAACGACAGGCATTAGTCTCAACACTGGGACGTAATGACCTGTCGCTCGCAAATGTGGTAAGCGCAATGCTTGAGAGCGAGGAGTCATGGGAGGCCTTCTACAACTTTTGTGAGGCAGTTATCTCCCAAACAGAAGAAGCGGAACGGGAGCGTGAAGACGAAGTTGACGCGCCCCAGTTCCGGCGCAGACGGAGGGGGGTGAGGCGTAGTCGATTTGCCGCCCGCCAAATCCCCCAGTAGGACCAGCGGGTGGGGGAAAGGGGTCCCCAGCCTGCATTGCACGGTCCTACGAGTCTGGGGGAGAAGCCAAAACGTTGCGACTTCTCCCCTTTTGGCGCGGGTAGCCCTAGCGTGATCCAGGGCCGCCGAGAGGCGTCGCGGTAGAATCTTCGGGATCCCGTGGCGCCTACAAACCTCGGCAAGAGGGCAACGTCGGAGTGGTTTTAGTGGGTATGCTCCCCCCTCCCCTTCCCATAGGGGAAGAGGACGGGGGAGAGAGCCCCACATAACCATCCCGGTGTCCCCTGGCCCGGTGGTAGTCGTAATGAGTTTCCACTTCGTTAAAAAAAAAAGACTGGCTGTCTAGCTATTTAAGTAACCGTCAACAGTGTGTTGAAATAACAGAATTGCATAAAGGTAATCTAATCACTGCTAGGTCATCTTTCAAGGAAAACAAATGTGGCGTGCCGCAGGGAAGCATACTTGGGCCACTGCTATTCCTTCTTTATATTAATGACCTTCCAAATGTCACGAATCACAAATGTGTACTGTTTGCAGATGAAACCACAATTCTGCTCAAATTTAAGGATAAAGACGGTTTTGAAAATGAAATAAATTTGGTAACTGGCGATGTAGTGAATTGGATGCATAAAAATAATCTGAAAGTTAACATCAGCAAAACCAAAGCAATTCAATTTAAAACTAATAGAGGTCAGCTTTGCTTGCTCTTCGTCGTTTGAGAAGGATTGCTTCCTTGCAGACAGCACACAATGCGTACCATGGATATGTTGCCTCGGTCTTGCGCTACGGCATCATATTCTGGGGCAACTGCACAGACATTGAAAGAGTGTTTAAGTCGCAAAAGAAATGCATCAGGGCATTGTGTGGTATTGGGACTAGAGAATCTTATGAATACTTACCTAGAATACTTATGTTTAAACGGCTTAAAGTTTTCCCAGTAACCTGCATCTACATAGCGGAAATGTGCATCTTTGTTAAAAATCACAGAGGCTAGGAGTTCACGCAAACACGAATTTCTTGTTCCCAAAGATAGACTAGCTCTGTGCCGCTTGCCGCAGCAATGTGTACAGCATGGCTATAAAAAATTATAATAAGCTTCCGCTAACGCTTTTGTCACTGCCGCGAAATAAATTTAAAGTGGGCATATTAAATCGGCTTGCTCTGCATAATTTTTATAATTTAAATGAGTATTACGATAAAATTTGCGATGTGAATAATAATGGTAACCAATATAGAATTGAAATTCACTTTGATTATATATTTATTTAATTTACTAATTTTCTCCATATGTTTTATAGTTTCTTTTCAATAAGATAATTTAAATTTATGTAAACTTGACATTGAATCAAATTATTACTTATTCCCTTTTAATTTTGTCTTTAGTTTTGTAATTAATTTAAGTAAGTATTTCAGTAACAAATTGCGTTACACGTCATAATTATAAGTTAAATAAAATTGTATGTTACGTTATTATTGATGTTTTGTATTGTTGACATTGATTTTAATTATTATTATCCTTGTTTCGTATTGTTTAATATTCAACATTTATTGCATGCCTATTCTTATAAGGTTATTGTCATCATTAAGACTATCAATCTTATTTACTTTTAACATCTCAACATGAACATGATGTTTTTCAAATAGAATAAATTTCATTTCATATCATTTCAATTGAAATAGTACAAAAAAATTTTTTTTTTTTACTTTTGTGTACCTTCCCTAGAAGTAAAGTGGGGGTGATTTTTTTTTCGCAGCCAACCCTATTGTGCGGGGTATCGTAGAATATGCCTTTTAAAATCATTGGGGGGTTGTGAAGACCTATAAAGAATTTTTCGATTCAGTGATCTGTTTGCGAAATACTCAACTTTAAACAAAGTGCAAATTTGCATTAAAATCGAGCGTCCCCCCACCTCTAAAACCTTAACTATTGGTTTGAAAAATTTGAAAAAAATGATGGTAATAAGTATATCAAATTTACAAGGAAAATTATAACGGTTAACTTTTTTGAGAATTATTAGTAGGTAGTTTAAGAGTAAAATAGCAGCCTAAGGTATAAAATATACCTAAACTTGGACGATTCCATAAAAAATGCAAAATTCTTAGAAAAGTATAACTTGATTTTTTCTTAACGGCTCTACGGAACCTTATCTTGGGCGTGTCCGACACGCTCTTGGCCGGATTTTTATTACTTTCTGAAACAAATCGAAGCAATGATTAAATTCTATGTACTGGCTGATTTACCTCGGTCCGATGTCACAGCTATGTAAATTTTCTTAAGTGTTTTCGCTTCTTCCTTGTCTACTGGTAGCTCCTCCGGTGGTGGCGGCGGTGCCGAAGCGTCCGCTTTTTTATTAGCGTCTTCATCTGGTTTTTTTTTCATTAAATGACTCGACTCGTAGAACTTACGAGGCCCATAGCCAAAAGGCCTGGCAGCTCTTAGCTCTCTTTCCGCTCTTGTGAACCTGCGCCGAGCATTATCTATAGGCATTTCATTCTTTAAACGTGTGAAAACATTAACGATAAAAAACCTAATAACGAAAAAAAAATCGCAAACTCGCATTTATAATATGGTATTGACTTTTGCCAGCGACTTCATCCGCGATAGATAACATAATTATGTAAAGTGGCATCTCCGCCACTGCCGTGGAAACACGTAAAACTAAAATTCACTTTTAATAACTACTTATATTTATTTAGTAATAAAGTAATAGACTATTTCTCAAAAACTTGTCCATACCCAGTTGTCCACTAATGTAAAAAAATATATTCCTGACGCTATTTCAACACAAAAAATAAGTAATATTGTGTTTAAATATATACAAAACCTTGTGGAAAAGGTGATAAAAAGTCAGATAATCTTTATTGTTAGATCCAATAGAAAGTTTCGATGTAGGTAGTTACAAAATTACGATTTTTTCCTCACAAGATTTCGTGACCTTATCCTGACGACAAGAAATTTCGGATGTTTTATGCAGTTTATGACTGTTTATAATTGTCAATATCCTGACGGGACAACTTTTTGAGAAATACTCATTAAGTAAATTTGTTTAGTAATAGTGCTTTACCACGTTCGGTTTATTATTGTAGCCTAAATACACGTTTGAGCCATTTTTAGAGGATTTGTTCTACCATAATTTGTATACTTAGTAGAAAAGTCTTTGAAAAGTATGTTTAAAACAAAATTAGATATACCTACCTCTAACTTTTCTTAAAATAAATGTACTACGTACTTCTGTTTATAATGTGTATCTTACTATTTTTATAAATAAGTCATAAAATGTCTGGTCATTCACTTCGATCTCTTTAGAATAACGTGTTTGTTATGGGCTAAAAAAAGTTGTTTTATTTTGTTTAATATTTTTAAATCGATCTCTTTAGAATAACGTGTTTGTCTTTCGGAAGTTTTGCCCTCCCTTTTTTCCGAACAAAACGGGACTACGCAGCACTGTGGTTGCTCGATATTTTTAACCGACTTCAAAAAAGGAGGAGGTTCTATGTTCCAATGTTTGTATTTTTTTTATGTATGTTCACCGATTACTCAGTCAATTGTGGACCGATTTACAAAATTCTTTTTTTATTCGAAAGAGTATTCTTCTGAGGTGGTCCTAATGTCACCAAGTCAAGATCTGATGATGGAATCCTAGGGATATCGAGGGCAAACCTATAATTTTATAGGCACACCTATGGCGATTTTGGCATTTTTAGCATTAAGATAAGCACTTAAATTCATTTGGTTAACTGGACCTGATGAAGAAGTCCGTAGATGACCAATGGATCTCGTCAATGCTCGCTCGTCTCTAAACGATCATGACTAATATACCTAGATAAGCGACTAAGAAGAAGCTTTAAGTTAATGATTCTTTCGTACTAACAATGATGCTGAAGCCAGAAGGTAGGCAACGGAACTCTGTTATAAAACAACGTAACTAAGTCGTGTTTGGGCTTAATGGCTACGAATCACTAAAAAGTGAGAAATAATGAAAATTTTTAACAAAAAAGTAAAACCGACTCCAAAAAAATAACAAAAAAATGGAACTGACTACAAAAGCCTTGAAAATATTTTTCTAGGTACGTACTATATAGCTCAAAGTCGGTGACTCGGCACGACGCAGCAGGAGGGATTGAAACCCATAGTATGTAGGCGACTATATATAGTTCCACTCCTGCTGGCTCGTGCTGAGGAATATTTTCAAGGGTTTTTAGTCGGTTTTACTTTTTTCACAATCGTTTTCAATAGTAATATTCATTCTTTTAGTTAAAAAAAAATCACATGTAACTCGTAACTTAACCACCAAGTTTTGTGTTCCTTGTCTCAAAATTACGGATCAAAACCTAAAATTTCATTTAATCAATTTAAAATCCGCTTGAGGGTTGACTATTTTAGATAATACATATAAAATTCAAAATCCTGACTGACTGATATATCAACGCACAGTCCAAACCGTTGCAGTTAAAAACTTGAACTTCGCCAAACGGGCGCGCCAAAGTTGGCATACTCTTCGCAAGTCATAATGTACCTAATGTTTGTCCGAATTATTGTTTGTCATAATTTTTCGAAATTCCTACGGGATAGCGAATAAATGGGATTTGTATTTTCGGTACCTAGCTACCTAATACCAACAGTAAAAATTTTTTTTTCGGATTTACCGAAATTGCCACGGGTAAGAAATAAGGAGTATCTACTAGTTTATACTAGCCTACTAGTTGATATAGAGACTTGATATTTGTAACATATATTTCTAAAGTCATAGAAGTGCACTAAAAAGGGTTTTTTAGAAATTCACACGGGATGGGATAGGGAATAAAAAGGATATTTTTAAAAGAGAGAGAGAGAGAGAGAGAGAGAGATTTATTTACACATATTCGATACACAGAAAAAACACGTTAGGATGAAATAATAATTAAAAAAAAAACATCGAATAGTATAAATTGGGACCCACTCAGCATAATGTTGCGGCAAGCCACAACGCTGTTTTTCAGTGGGACCCATTAAAACTAAACACAAAATAAAGACATATACACACTAGGCTGTGACGACACGAACGCCAGCGGAAGGTAGTTCGCAAACAAAGTTATGTTCCGGAAGAATGTATGGCAACACTTGCTCAGTTTAACCATTTTCGAACAATTAAACCTTATCAAGTCAGGCCAGGATTTGATTTGGCTATTATTGCAGTGAAAACGAACTGCCTAGCGAATACAGGGACTTTATAATTGGTATTTGTATTCCTTGAGGGTTAAAAAGGTGCATAAAGAAGGTTATTTTCCGATATTCCCGTGGGATAGGGAAATATCTAAACTTCGTTTGCTTCTTTGTTTGTAGGAGGAAATTTGTGAAACTCTGAGCCGATTTAAAAAAATCTTTCACCAATATAAAGTTACACTATCCTTGACTGACAAAGGCTACTTTTTCGTGGGGAAAATGCAAAATTCCCACTGGATAGAAGTGAGTGAAAACCACTTCGGAATTGATTAAAAAAATAACTTTTACTTATAGGACAGGTAACCGCTGGGGAGAAAAATCCTCGAGTGGCGACCGCGAACCGGAAGACGATGCGTTGCCATTCCTCCCACTAGGGGACTGACGACATCGTGAGAGTTGCGGGCAACGGGTGAATGCAAGTGGCGAGTTGTTGTTCATTGTGGGGTTCTAAGGGGGAAACCTTTGTTCAGCAGTGGACGTCTTCCGGCTGATTATGATGATGATTATGGGTAATCATAGTGCCATTACTTTTGTAGAATGTCAATACTGTATAGTACTTGTAGTTTTCAACATTTAATTAACTAGGTAGTTCCATTAGGTCCACAGAAAAAAATAGCAACATTATTGCCATGGAACAACTGGTTTTATATATGAAATCAGTATCATGTAACATTTTAAAATCAGCACGCGTGCGCAGTGCGCTTGTATAGAAAGAAAGCTATGTGTTTTTTTTGTGGTTCCAGGCCTACGAAGTTTTTATTGCGGTGCGTGCTAATCCTAAGCGTCTTATTGGACGTTGATAATAAGTAAGCCAATCAGTCAGGATTTTTCTTTCTATTTTGGTGTATAGATTAGGAATTGTCCAAAAACAGATACATTACTTGCTAGCAGATACCATCTTCATCGTTTTAGTGATCTTTTGAATGTTTTTGATGGATTTCAATCGTAATGATACTTGCTTTAATTGTACCATTTTAGAATTTAACTTATAAGAAAAGTATTAAATTAATATTTTTACTTAGATACTTGACTTCCAGTAAAATGACGGATAAAAAAGTGTGACAGTTTGCGTTTGACGGTTTAAAGAAAAGTAAGTTTGATTTTGTTTTACCATAATCAATAAATAATGACCTTTTTTCAGTCAGGCCGCATAACACAATATCTTACACGCATAATTTTATTAAACGTTAATATCCAAATAGAGTGGCAAAAGTTGTAGGTAAAGTCTATCTATCATAAGTTGGCAGTGGAAAAAAGCAACAAATTTTGAAAAAAAAATGGGTTGGCAACACATTTTTTTAGCTAAACGAAAACCACCGATTACACTGGCAACCCTTTGAATGAATAAGAATAAGAGCGTTTTCACATTATCCGTTCCGATATCGGTGCCGGACGACGATATGATATCGGGGCAAGTAAAATGTATGAAATATGTACCTGTCTTTCACATTGTCCGGCCCGATATCGGATATCGGAGACGACACCGATGTGTTGGCGGCACCATCGGTCGCCCGTGGGCTGTCGGACGATAATGTTTTTATGTGTGCTATGCGTGTATCTAAATTGTCTCTGTATGCGCAGAGCCCGATGCGTGGCGGCCATTTTGAGAGCGTTTTCACATTATCCGATCCGATATAGGTATCGGACGATGATGGACGACACCCGATAGTCGATATCATGTGCTGTTTTCACATATTTCCGACAAAATCGTTCCGATACGGTCGGCTCCGATATCGGATCGGAAAATATGAAAACGCTCTTAGGCAAAGCTCGGAAAAAGCCTTGGCAAAGCTCTCCGACACTAGCGCAAACACGACATCCACTTTGCGCACGTCCCATCCCACAGATCGCCGAGTTCTGGCCCTACCTTCTAGGTAGGCTGGTGCTAAGAGTAAGAGTGTCAATAAGGCCATGGTTTCTCTGACCACGACCGAATGTTTTGTGCGGGAATGTTTGAGGGTGGTTTCTCTGAAATGTCACCGGCAGCGGGTATAGGCACCGTTAATTCGTTAGGTGCGACGCACATCCAGATGCCGCTGGTCGCGTGTGACGGGCCTGAGAAACCAGGGCCTTAGTGATAATAGGTAACAATAAAACCGTTGAAAAGCCAAATGGGATAAAAGTCGCAGAAAACGTCTAGATAAACTAATCGGGATACGGCCACAATCACAGGTATTTTATTTGGTAACTACTTGTGTATAAGAAGTGAACATTTTGATGGGATGTATCTTTTGTAAGCTGCTAGGCCGTCAAAACAATAACTGACTGAGATAAATCTAAGTCCACGCGGACGAAGTCGCGGGCACAGCTACTGTATAAATATAAATCGAATTAATATTATATACCTACCTAACAAATTACGTATTAATATTCTGTTATTTTTAAAGTACATTACGTATTAATCTACTTACAAAATAAACAAAATTATGACTTCATCTTATTACTTCTTTTATTAATCAAAAATGTTTAGAACCCCTTCTTCTGTGACCTTCTAGAGCCCATAACCTGAAACTGATTTATAAGAGCGTTAAATTTATTTTCTTCCATCTACCTACTATTTTTCTCGCTTTCGTGAGGTGAAAAATTGTGTATTTCGCTCAGCTGTAAAGTTGTTTAGCATCTCGTGGCTTTGAAACCCTCGACTACACTCAGGATTCTTCCTTTAAACCACTCGTTTCGCTCGTGTTTCAATCCTAGAATCCTTCGCTTGCTTGGGTTTCAATATAACTACTCGCGCCAAACAGTAACTTTCCAGTCTTGCATAACAAATAACTATTATTCGTCTTTTTTATGTAGCGATTTTTTATGAAGCGTTTTATAATGTTCGAGTTTATTTTTTTCGCTTATTTTATCAGTTGCATATATTTTCACCGGCATTAGGCAACCCGAGCCTTATGTTGACAGAGCCCCGCATCGCGGGGCTCTTCTTTCTGGGTGGTCTTCCCTTTAGGCATCTGAAGATACTTTAGGAACCTAACCATAACTATTAATGTTTTTTATAATGTGGACACTAAGGTGTAACGATTTGTTAGAATATAGAGTTCGACTAAAATATCTTACATACTGCACTAAGTATATTATACTGATAATAGTTGCGAATAATAAAATTAGCCATAAAAATAGACGCGAAAATTACAAAATGCTCCATGAAAAATCGCTACATGAATAAAGCGAAAAAATTAATTTGCAATCGTGAAAAACCACGATGTGAAAAGACGATACTCAGAAAAAATGCGTTTGTTAAAATTATCTAACAAGCCCCTAAAGGCTAAAAGAATATTAAGAGTATGTTTTTACTAGTTTCTACATACCTACCCACTAAGTTCAAGTAATATGGAAGTAAATAGATTAGTAATCTGTTTCAAGGTTATCACATCATCAACAGCATAATTTTTGTTTTACATTTATGAACACAAGCGTCACCGTTTTCTATTTGTTATGATACTTACAATAAAACAAAACTCGTTACCACGTAATCATATGTATAACAAAGTCTTTTTTATAAACAAAATGGCGCGACTTGAGTTATAATTGTAGGTATGCTAGTAGTTCTCCGTTCCATTACGTTTAGCTGTATCAATTCAACTTTGAATGAATGAGGCATTTCCTTTACAATTCTGGCTATTTGTTGTCAGATAGTGTATGTAGCCAGCTTCGTGTATGTTGTAAAATAGTTTTAACTAGCTAAAAATTAAGCGAACCTTTAATTCAGAATTGATTTACGGTTTGAAAATAGTAGATAATAAGTAGTAGGAGTACAACTAATGAGCAAAACCACCAATTTCACACTTGATGTTTTAATTTAGCTAAACTGCTAACACGACACCTTAGGTGTTTCCTCATACAAGCACACTACCAAACTTTCCACGTAGGTAAGTAATATTGTTTAGGTTTTATTACCGTGATTTATCCCAGCATGGCCAGCCAAACAGGAACCGTTGTTTTGCATTTATTATGTACCATAGTTTACCCGCGGCTTCGCACGCGTAAACTATTCGATCTGGTACAATTGAAATTCCGGGATTTTATAAAATTCCCCTGGGAATACCGAAAATTTATAGCGTCATCTTCTTCATTGAGGTTGTCTTAAGAACAACTGTCCAAAATTTCAAGACTCTAAACCCAGCGGTTGAAATTTTAAGATTTTATCCCTATCCCGTTGGAATATCGGGATAAAAAGTATCTGATGTGATATTCCAGACGTCCATCTATCTACGTACCAAATTTCATCCAAATGCGTAAAGCCGTTTTTAGCGTGAAAGAGTAACAAACATACACAAATAGTAGACACACACACACACACGCTTTTATAATACTAGAGATAGGCGTACGTCACCAGCACCAATATCTGACACAACAACCGTGCATAAATATCTGATACGACTTTATTCCTAGGGCCGAAAGGACGTGTCAGATATTTTTGCACGCTCACTGTGGCAGATATTAATGCTGGTGACTGTACCTACACTATTCGATCCGGTACGTATTGAAATTCAGAGATTTTGCAAAATTCCTCTGGAAAATCCCAAAAATTATATCGTTATCTTCATTAGGGTTGTGTTAAGTTAACACACACACACACACACAAACTTTCGCATTTATAAGTAGGAGAAGTAGGATATATAAGTAGGACGTAGTATGTGGTATTTTTTAAATAATATTATTTATTTTTAAAGACTTGTTCCTGGTAAACGCGCGTTAAAAATTTGCCCGACGCAATTTTAAACGTTTGTTGCATCGATCGACCGTACGAACTTACTATATCAACGGCGTAGATGTGGCAAGGCCATGAGCTGCTTTACCTTTAGTTGTTTCGGATGTGGTATGTCAATCAAACTTGAAATAAACGAGTCCTTTTACCCGACTGCCTAAAGAAGGGTCCTTGTATTGTTCGAGCGTAATATCCGGCGCGTAAGGATGAAATTGTAAGACACGTATCAAATAGTTTAGAGTTAATTATTGAGCATTATGTTGTTGTATTAGGAATACTTATGTTAATCTCATCTAAGAGTGAGATAATGTGGAAATATGGTTTGTAATTATTTGCAAACATTAGGGTTTTTATGCTAGATGGTTTTGTCAGCATTTTTATCTATATCGCAATGTTCATTTTTAATGAATAGTCGTATTTTATTTTACAAACAATAATATAGTAAACTATTTCATGATAGTGATGACACTTGCCGTCGTGTGATCCAATTTCCCAAAACTTTAAAAAAGTAATCCGTAATGATTCTGATTTCACAGCTCGTATGAAGTGACTATGGCAGATATTACGCGAGATAGAGCTAAAAAATATTGGTTAGGACAGATATTTAGAAAGATGAGGTTTTTGGTCCGAAAGCGACTTAAAAAGCATCTCGAAATGGTTTTCGATTTACTATACATTGTAAAAAAATAGACATCCCCAATTATCTATTCTCTACGTACCTTAGAGTTCGTTAAATTGATAAGTTAACTGATAAGTAGTATGTTCAACTTTTAGACTGCCGTATCCAAGGTGTGCTAGCTTAGACTGGTATTTTTTGCTTGTGTATCACATGGTATCGCCGCTGCTAACCACATTCTTGTTTATCACGACGTCATATTCTTACGGACATATAAGCTGCGCGCGAGAGGCGACGATTTGTTTATTAAGGAGACCGTATTAGAGGACGTACTTGTTTCTGAACACATCAAAAATGGATGTCGAAAATGTTCGCCAAAATGATGACAAACTGTCTTCGTCGCCACCGGACCGGGTGAGTTTTACTTTTAAATTGCATTGCTGTTATTTATTTCTATGTTACAAAATTTTCGATATGCTAAAAAAGTTTACCATCGTTAACAAAAGACGTTAATAAATATTTTTATTATTTCTTACTTTATATATTTACTTGATCAAAAATAACTGTTTTATTGGTAAAGACTGTTGACTGAATGATCCTACCTATTTTATTTTTTGATGGCGGTGTAATTTTTTTTAAATAAATTATTTGGTGTTTTCTTTAGTATGTCCAAGCTTTTTCTTTTAATAAATTTTTTTGTGAGTAAATTTTTTTAGGATTTAAAACTTCATCATCTCTTGGGTACAACTCATGTTTTCGAGGTTTATGTAGCAATATACCATTTATAGTATTCTGTTATTAATTCTGGACTTCTAATATTATGATGAATTCAAAATTTGATGGCTTTCGGTTCAGTAGTTAAGATTTGAAAACGGAACAAATGAACAAATCACTTTTTCATTTAAAGCATTAATATGGAAAACACTATAAAAACGACGTTCTTTTTTGTTCACATTAAACCATTTCTTACCTACTTAACACAGGCAACATATACATTTAAAAAAATCATCGCCTGAGCGCCCATCTTTGCAAAGCGAATATAATATCGCATTTTTGTACGTTAAAATGTACTATTATGGTATCTGAAAATTTTGATTAACTTAGGTACTAAATAATAGTCACAGTCTATAAAACCTTGGTAAATTTATATAGGTACTAGCTATTTACCATAAATTTATATAGGTAGAGTCATTCACGATGTCGCGTGCCGTGGTTCTTATTACAATGACATTAATGTCTAATTTTGACAAAATCACGCGTCTTCGTGGATGGCACTAGGTATACACTTAAAACAGTATAAGTATAAGCCAAACTAAAACTACAAAGCCCTGGTTATCTAATTCAACTACATGTATTTTTAGTCAAAATACCACCAACGGGACTTATCACGCTAACACACGCGACTAATATTAACTCGACGTTTCAGTAAAATTACAGTGGCCGTGGTCACGAGTAGACTGAAGTGTGGGTTGTCAAGTCTGCCTAGCAGCGCGAGTCCTTCGAAGTACCCGCACTTGATCACTAATAGTACCGGCACTCGTATCAAGAACTACCCGCACTTGGACATTTTTTAGGGTTCCGGAGCCAAAATGTCAAAACAGAACCCTTATAGTTTCGCCATGTCTGTCTGTCTGTCCGACCGCGGTTTTGCTCAGGGACTCTCAATGCCAGAAAGCTATAATTTTGCACGAATATGTATGTAAACTATGCCAACAAAATGATACAAAAAAAAAATCAAAAAAAATTTTTTTTAGTGTACCTCCCTTAGATTTAAAGTGGGGGTGATTTTTTTTTCTTATCCAACCTTATAGTGTGGGGTAACGTTAGATAGGTTTTTTAAAATCATTACGGAGTTGCTTAAACGGTTTTTTGATTCAGTGATTTTATTGCAAAATATTCAATTTTAAAGTGCAAATTTTCATTAAAATCGAGCGTCCCCCCCCCCGTTTAAAATCTAAACCGGTGGGTGGAAAGATTTGAAAAAAATCAGGATGGTAGTAAATATATCATTCTTTCAAGAAAAACTATAACGGCTAAGTTTGCTTGAGAATTATTAGCAGTTTTACTCTTAATTAGCAGCCTAAGGAATAAAATATACCTAAACTTGGAAGATTCCGTATAAAATACGAAATCCTTAGAAAAATATTACTTGATTTTTTCGTAATGGCTACCGAGCCCTATTTTGGGCGTGTCCGACACGCTCTTTGCCGGTTTTTATTTGTCACCCCATCACACCAACACACAACACTAACAACGTCCGATCGTCCCTCAGAACATTCATCCCGACGCCGACACTTATTAATAACAAGATTCCACGAAGATGAAAGCTTATATCCATCGTTCCGGTTGAAATTTGTATGTTGCCGAATCGTCGAGGTAAATATTACCTACTCGTGTGTGTTACCGTGATAAGCCCCGTTGGTGGTATTTTGACTATGAGTGAAAATCACGACAGTTTAAAACGTTAGAAGTACATGTAGTTTATACACTTTTAAGCTAAAACTAAAAATGCTAAAACAACTGAAAAAAAACTATTATTTTACGTTTACGATCATAGAGTACTGGTAGTAAAAACGTTTAATTCAAAGGTGGCATCAAATTTCTCAACTGCGAAAGCTCGTTTTGACTCTACCTACTAAAAGTAAAAATGCTAACCAATGAAAAAAAAACTATTATTTTTCGTTTACGATCATAGAGTACTGGTAGTAAATACTGTTAATTCAAAGGTTGCCTCAAATTTGTTAACTGCGAAAGCTCGTTTTGACTCTACCTACATCGCTAAACGTAGATACGACGATGCACCGTGATGGAAGATTTTAAATATAAATACAACTAATTAGGGCTTCAACCTCAGATTGATCTAAAATTCTCTTGCTAACAACGGTTACATATATCTTACCTCCGAAAGTTGCGCTATTTGAACGGCTGAAGTCATTGTACAATTATTGTTTGCTTAAACTTTAACCTATTTCATCCACTTTTCCCTGATATCGGTAAACAATCATGTTACAAGTATAAACATAGTTTAACGACTTTGTTTTTACATTTTAGGCACTCGTGTATTATTTATTTACATGACCGTAAGTACTATTATTTGAGTTTGACTAGAAGTCCAGTTTTCCTGTTTCAATTTTGATGGAGCTCCGTTTCTTGGAGTTTCTATTTCGAAATGGTTAGGTGCTTTTCAATTTAACTTAACCTAATGTATGTAGAAATATTATTTATAGAACATCACAAAGCAGTGAAGTGTTTTAACACGAAACAAAAATTATAGCAGACAATTATGTGAACGATCTTTTGAAATAGCACAATAGGTAGAACCAGGGATAACTGGCCCGCCACCCATATAATTGTACAAACAAATAAACACAAAAAGTTACTTCGTTATTACATTAGTATAAAGGTGAAGATTAGTAATATACTTATGACAGTATAGATACGTAAAAAAAGACTATTAATGTAATTAGTTTGTAACGTAACAAACAAACAAACAGTAGCATTCGCATTTATAATATTAGTTGGGATATAAATCTTTCGTCAAAAAATTACAACTGAAGGTCAAAACAGCATCGAAATCCTTTGCGTGGTTAGGAAAGAGTTGGCGGATATACCTACAAACCTGTGATAAAAACAGATAAAAGTGAAAAGCAACTTTGTCTTAAACTATACAGAGAATAAAAGAGAAAATGGGCATTTTAACTTATAATATATTTAAGTGTCAGTTTTCACTAAAAATCTTCTTTCGGCAAAACACTAATTAAATAATTAATATACTTACTTAGTGCCATCCACGAAGACGCGTGATGTTGATTAAATTAGACATTAATAACATTTTTTTTTTGTAAAATAATTTGGCTCATTTTATTTATTCACAACACAAGATAACAATAATATGATAGGAAACAAAATTAATAAAAACTATATCGAAAATACAAACTGAAATATAGATGCACAGAAAAACCAGAAAAATAAGACCAGCGCTAAAAAAACAAAAAGATGAAAGCCCTCATGTCAGCCGACCAGGGACCCATTGTCTCCACTGCGAGCGCCGCAAACTCATAGTCCTTTAAAAGAGAAGAGTATTTGCGGCGCTTGAGAACTTGGGCCTGGTCAGCTGCAGCCCCGGCTTGTGAGCGGGTTGCCTGAATGTGGGACTGCGTGAACGTGTCGACACACGATGCGTCCTACACCAGAGCCCTACCCAGCTTCCATGGCACCAGAGTAGCCCCATCGGGGCGCTTACCATCGTCTCTGGCCATGCCAACGGGTTCAAGGAATGCGGGCACAGAGACGGTGGCAAGCGAGCGGCGGACCAGGTCATTGATGGATAATAACATTGTAATAAGAACCACGGCACGCGTCATCGTGAATGACTCTACCTACCTAGGTATAATCAGTAACCTTTAGGAAAAGGTTCGATTTGTACTCTTACTAGGCGGTTCCTACTTTCCGCTTTAGTGATAAAAATAGTTACTCGATGTGTTTGCCCCACAGTGGCCTCTCATTTGCAACCAAGATAAATATAAATATCAATAGGGCCACCGAAGCCAAAATAAAGATACGTGTAAGACACACACCCTAACAAATCACAAGGATTGTAATCTCGTCAAAATCAGTAAAATGACCCTCGTGTACCTAATTAAACCACAATGAAAAAAACTGGGTGGTAGCGCCTCAAACCCGTTTAGTTAGCTAGCAGATAATGTTTTATCTCTTTGCTTCTCTTGTCTGAGAGTGCTCAGTTCGTGAAAGGTTGAAGGTTATCGCGTTACTAATTCATGATGTAGCCTGAATTCACTGTTTTATGAGATGATATGTTATCTCTCAGCGCACGTCATTTATCTTGTTTAAAATGTTTCATCACCAACTGCAAATAATTATTATTTTAGAATTTGATTTAGGTACCGATTTTGGGTAAGTAGTAACTAAAATTAATGGGGAAATAATATTTGAGGTTTTTTTTTTCAGCCCAAACTGATGCATGGTGGCAATTACATAAAAGAAGGGCGTGATTCGGCCAAATCTACCTGGCTTTTGTTTTCTGCTGAGTCACCAGATCAAGCTGGTTGCTTAGCAAAGTTTCTGGGCATATTTTCTTCTCATGGTGTCAACCTCAGTCATATTGAGTCCCGGTCTTCGGCCCGGCGGCCCGGCTATGAATTCATGGTAGAATGCGAACACGGAGTGGGAGACTTTGGAAGTGCTCTAGATGAGCTTAAGAAAAATGTGGGCTATCTCAACATCATTTCTAGGAATTATAAAGACAATAGATGTAAGTATTTTTTTATTGAGTCACAAAATAAACATCAAATTGATAGGTTTAAAGAACTATAAACAAACTAACAACATTACATTAACATCAGGAAAAGTGATTAAAAAAAACTCAACCTATTAATGCATTTTTCCTTACAGCCGCTGTTCCTTGGTTTCCTAGACGCATACGTGATTTGGACAGATTTGCTAATCAAATTCTGTCGTATGGCGCCGAACTTGACTCGGACCACCCCGGCTTCACCGACCCAGAGTATCGCGCGCGTCGCAAGTATTTTGCAGACATAGCTTACAACTACAAGCACGGACAACCACTGCCCCACGTGGATTATACCAAAGAAGAAACCGCTACATGGGGAATTGTGTTTAAAAAATTAACGGAATTGTATCCTACTCATGCTTGCAATGAACACAATCATGTGTTTCCTTTACTGATAGAAAACTGTGGATACAGGGAGGACAACATACCTCAGTTGGAAGATGTATCAAATTTCCTTAAAGGTACAAACAAAACAAGTATTTACTTACCTATTAATAGCAAAGTATTGCTTTCAATATTTGGTACAGTCAAGGTCAAAGATATATATGCAAGTAATGTGAAAATAAAGTTATCATAAATTGTCCAAATACTAATAAATCTGCAAACTTCAATGGTTACATAAATATGTATAAGGCAAGTCCAAAAACTTGTATACAATGAAAATTACATAATTGGTATCCTGCAAATGATGCAAAATATCATGTTTTTGTCATTAAATATAGACTGTCTGTACCGTGTAACTGTGACTGTAACTGCTACGAAAATATGTATACAAAATATAAATCTGCGAAAATCAACTTTACGGTCTTGTAACACTTGTAACAAATTTTGTAACAATTAAGCTGCCAAGTTAAAGTAGGTATCTAATGCGTTTAAATATTTTGTCCGATCGGCAGTCAGTCATGTTCATGTTCATAACGTTGTTCTGGGTTTAAATCCTCCTGTTAGTTTTTTTTTGCATTTTTATATTATATAAATTGTTTATAGATTATAGACCATTATGACAATAGCTACTTATAAAATAAAATAAAAACCACATGATTTAAACCTTTTAAATATGGCTAGGCTTTTTTCACGACAGTAGGTAAATAAGACATGTTAAGGAATTTATTTCCTCGAAAGGAAACCATTTAAACCTTTTGAAACACGCAAAAACCACTGATGTCGCTTAGGATGTCGTAGAATCTCAGAAATGTAAACATAGCCCACCAAAAACATAAGTGTGAACGCATGCAACTTAAAGTTCTATAACGGAGACGTTAGTAAAAGACATGAAACCTAACTCTCCTTTGACCATGTCGGTGGCTGGCTGATTACATCAAGATATATGGAGTTCGATATTACACAAATTACGTTCATGGCCGCTTTTGGTTATAGAATTTTGATTGTTTACATATTTTAGATTATCATGTTGGATATATAATTATGGTTATTAGTGTATTTTTGGACTTTATGGTGTTTCTAAGTTTATGGTGTAATAAATGAGGACATATTATTGCAACTGTTGTGTACACACTTATCTCTCAAACCATGTTTACTAATTTATGTACATTCTTATGTTGCCGAATTTATGACTATTTAGATGACTACGTTTTTTGTCACTGTGGTGTATAAGTACATATCTTTGACCTTGACTGTACCTACGAGTATGTACTTATATCTGGATCATAATGCAAATACTTTGTTGTAAATTGCAGATTGCACAGGCTTCACTCTCCGACCAGTAGCCGGCTTGCTCTCGTCGCGCGACTTCCTCGCTGGGTTGGCCTTCCGCGTGTTCCATAGCACGCAGTATATCCGGCACCACTCGCGGCCGCTCTACACGCCGGAGCCCGATGTGTGCCACGAATTACTCGGGCACGCGCCTTTGTTCGCTGACCCAGCCTTTGCACAGTTCTCGCAGGAAATAGGACTGGCATCGCTAGGAGCACCCGATGATTATATCGAGCGATTGGCTACCGTAAGTTCAAGACATACTTCATTACCCTTTTGTCAAAAAATATTTTCATAACTTACATTTTGATAAAATCATTAAGGGATTTAATTATACGTAATCCTTTTTCCACAGTGCTTCTGGTTCACGGTTGAGTTCGGCCTCTGCCGGCAAGAAGGGAAGCTGAAGGCATTCGGTGCTGGCCTCCTGTCCTCGTTCGGGGAACTGCAATACAGTTTGTCGGGAAAACCGGAGCTGCGTGAGTTCGAGCCAGAAGTCACCGGCGAGGAGAAGTATCCCATCACAGAATACCAGCCCGTCTACTTCGTGGCTAACAGCTTTGAGGATGCAAAAGAAAAGATGATGTATGTTACACGGCTAATATTTAAAATTATTCATAGCTCTTATCTTTGCCGTATTAAGTGCCATAAGAAAATTGTTTTGAGAACACTATATCAGTTTTCCCTTTTTTTTGCAAGCTGAGACAATTGCCCATTATTGGATCCAATTATTATTTAACAATACAATAAAATTAAGGCCGCTGCGGTTGCTTTTTGTCTTTTCTATCGCTTGAATAGGCGACTATATTTAGTCATGGTATGAGTATAGTCACATTTATTTGCATACGGGTAGGTACAGGTACCTTCTTAGACAAATAAAGCATCGACCAGACCTGTGCGAGGTGGATGTGTGATGAAAAATCCCGCTGATCGGCCTTAAGATACCGGGAAGTAGAATTGACTACGAACATAAGTGTATGGAATAAATTCCTAGTATCGACTAGAAACGACTGATCTTTTAATCCTATTCACATCGCGATTTAATAATAAACATGATGCGTTATACGTAGCAAAGCCGATCACCAATTGTGACCTTATAATCAGCTCTATTAAGAGCAATCAGCGATCTGTTTACATCAATTATTTGCCAGTTAAGCCATGTCTACATCTTTACACGCTCGGGGTAAGATAGGATAACCTATCTGACATTGATTAGGAACGTGACTTGTAAGTTTTATTACCTAATGTCTACGTATATTATTATGATGATCGTGGGCAGATTTCCGCCATGTGGTCATTTATTGACGTAAAACATTTTTGTGTTTTATTCACGACAAAATGTATCGCTGTTTAAAAACTTAACTCAAAAACTAAGTTTTTTTAAGTAAAGTGTGCTATTTTAGATAATTTTTATGTATGTTAAAACATTTTAAATCTACACCTGGGAATCCCGAGATATTTGAACAATTGTTTTGTCTTTATAAATGACATACTTGTTCAAGTTTTTTAACTGTGGTTTCCTTGGTTGTTTCGTACTGTTCTACATTTTTTATATTTTCGAAATATGTTCTATCAGATAATGATACTTAGGTATAGATACAAATAATAGAAGATTTAAAACGTCCTAAGCGCCGCCTATCTGCAGGCCAAAAAAATCCGCTATTTATCTAATCCCCTGTCTAAAATTAAATTTATCAGATGTACAAACACTCCTTTAAATATGGATTTAAATTGTTTTGCAGTAAATATGCCCAGACGATCCCTCGAGACTTTGGCGTCCGCTACAACCCCTACACACAGAGCATTGACATCTTGGATTCGGCGAAGCAGGCGCGGGACATGCTGCGCGGTATCCATCAAGACATGGAACTGCTTCTTAACACCATGGAGAAGCTTTGAGAGTTAAGGCGTTAAGCGTTAGTTTCATAAGTATTCTGAGGCGAAGGCTAGACGTACAATAACTAAACATTTTGGTCTACAGATATTTATCACATATTGTGGTATTTACTGATCGAGTAGTTTAGCGTGTATAATGACGTATGTGAGTAATATGAAGCAAGAAATATAAGACATCAGTATGGATCATTGATGGATCGTAGTATTAATTGCACGTCTAGCCTTTGCCTTAGTAATGAACAGATATGGATATAAAAAAGCATATCGGGCTTGCAATTTTCACTTTAAGACTTACAATTTATATTGCTAAGTCATCGTTTAGATAGCATAAAACAAGGCAGTGTAAAATTCAGCTTCAAAGTCATATTATAATACTGACTTATCGAGAAAGTAAGTCTTATGAATATAAATTTATGTCTGATAGTTTAACGTATGAGTATATAACTAACTGTATAAGAACGACATTTATCACAAATCATTATTAAATTATTTGTAGTCTAACATTATATTACCAGAAATATTATTATTGAGTGTTTCTTCCGTGGATGCCGTAAGAGGCGACTGATGATATAGGTTAAGGTATACCGTAGGCTTCGATCAACAAGAATTAATTGTTGATCGAAGACCGTAGGCGACTGGCTAGCAAGCTGTCACAATTATACCGTTTTTGTCAAACTTAAAACCTAAAATTGCTAAAAGTGGCTCCGAAGCGGTAACGATTCGTGTTCTCTGCCTACTCCATTTGAGAATACAGACGTGATGTTTGTGTATGTGTGTGCGTTATAAATAAAACTTTTGTTGTTGTAAGAAACAAGATAATACCTAGAACGAGTACTAATAAATGTTATATTTAAAACAGATTTCAGGGTGTACGAATAAACATTAAGCGCTAAGATTAAACATAAATTACTGATGAAAAAATAGATTTACATGTAATCCTTACAGTATAACTATTATATCCATTTTCCACTGCAAGCGGAGCGAACTCCAAGCACAGTGGCGCCCTCCATAGACGTAACGGAAGTCATTGGCTAATTACTCCGGTCCGTTTAGACCGGCACCTTCGGTTCCGTTAGCCTTTTTAGTGGAAGGCGGGCTTTAGGGTGAGTGGGGGTAGAATCTAGATCTAGTGGGTTCCTGGTGAGATAACAAGTGTTTTTAAGCGAAAGACAAAATAATAATTATGTGTTTGAAACTCACGAAATCAAGTGGGTTTATATAATGAGATTCTATTTATCTGCTTTTGTAAATACAAGTCTGTATGAAATATTAGCTATAGCCCGCGACTTTGTATGCAAAGAATTAAGGTACTATGCCAATTTTGAGGATAAAAACTATCTTAAGTCTTTTCCCAGGACTTAAACTAAGTAGGTATCTCTTTATCAAATCCATCAAAATTTTTCAAACATTATTGCATGGGTAAGAAGCATCTAAAAATCCGAATATCTTCACAAACTTTTTCATTGCAATACTTATTTCTAGTAAGAAAAAAAGAAAGCTGAAATGTCAAGATTTAATGATATAGGGTAAGAATTGATCCCTTAGTCGTTTACTAACGCTATTTATATCGATCTCTAGTTATAGTATTTATAGCGAACGGGAAGAGCAACATCGATAGTGAAAGATTAATTCCTTTAATAAAACAAATTCTGTCATTTACCGTCAATATTCGATGTTGTTAATAGTATTTTATGATACAAGTGCGGAAAGTAGGCAATTCACAATGAGTGGCGGAGAACTTGAAACACGAGCGAAGCGAGTGTTTTGAGCCGGCACGAGTTGGGAATTTCCTACGAATAACGAATGTACGAATTAAGAAAAAAGTGATTGCAGTATCGTTTTAGCAACATAACGATACAGTGCTGTTATGGGGAATAGACAATATAGACTTTTCCAGAATCTTGTTATGTATGCTGTTATATAGTTACCTATATTACTGTTCGTGATTAAGTAAATCACAGATTACTGTATAGGAGTTGAAAAAGTTATATTTCAGTTTTACCTTTCTTCCAAGATTAGGACACAAGGATTCTCAAAACTTCAATATCACTATTAGGTATACTTAAATTGGTACCTGTTAAGTGATGAAATTAATAATAATCGAGCTTTATAGCGGCCTTGACTATGTTGCCAGGTTTTTCATTTTACACTGTCGCAAGTCTTGCGCCCACTTGCCTTATTCTTATTCTAAGTCTTTGCGTTCTCTATCACTTCAGGGTACACACCTTACTTGTACTTAGATGGGTACAATTTAGGCAGGTGACGTAGAGCATAAAAAAGCAGGATAGAATTTTACTCAACATAATTACATATATTCAATAAATTTGTACAGTTTAAACTTAAAGTACCCAGTACCTAGTATCCTTGGGGCACGTCGTAAATATTAATTTTACAGTGACAAGACGTCGAACCGCGGATCTTAATGCAAAAAAAAACATCAGTTGTATATATTCATTTTTTGATAAACAGCTATTATTAAGTATTTACAGAGTAAAAATGATAAATAAACAAGACTGTATAATACCTGAGACAAGGTATTCGATGGACACATACTTACAGTATAATAATATTATACAACAATATAGTAATTGACAATCTAGAACTAGAAATGTAGGCTTACTGTTTAAGTACTAGCCCGTAGATAGATATGTATGTTACATAATTATTGCAGTAATTTGTAAGCGATTATTGGACATAGAACCTCTACATGGCATGATTACTTGAACAAAATTAATATAGAAATAAATAAATATAATCATTTTAATTTCTTTTATTTGTTGTGGTTTCGTATAAGAAGAGGCAGAAGACATAGGTATGTATCGAATTATAACCCTAATCACACCAAATGGTACATTATTGTTTCGTATGTGTAGTAGTCACTCCTTTCCTTAAATGCTATAGTGCGACAAAGAGCTTAATGAACGTAAAAAACGAAACTACTTAGCGCGGTTATCTTGCAAATCTTATATTTTTATAGATTACTGTGAATATAGCTGTTTGTATTTTTTGAATGTGGATTTTACTTTATATACTGAGCGGCAAAAAATCTAGCCCTCAAATGTTTGCAGAATCGGTAATTTTGTATGAAGGGTGGGCCAAATTTTGTGCCGCTGAGTAGTATATTTGGAGATTTAGCTCTTATAAAATAGAAGATTGTTGCACCAAGCATAAAGTTATTTATTATTGCACCGAGTGCCGATTTGGAACCCGAGCCTCAGCGAGGGCTTTAAAAATCACGAGGGCAATATAAATTACTTAATGCGAGCCGCATAATCTGCTTTTCTTTCAACTATTACAGGAATAGTAGACGAAAAAAAACTGATGCTAAACAATTAATAGGAAAGAAATGTCATTAGCACTCGATGATTCCATTTTTGTAAGTTTACATTTGCACTCTCAAAAAATGTCGGGTGACACTATTTACCGGACGTACAATACCGACATGGAAATACCGACATGATATTTTGTGATACGCCCATAGAAACTCTTGTCAGTTTGACACCAGTTTTTATGGGCGTGTACACGAAATAACGGGTCGGTATTTCCATGTCAGTATTATGCGTGCCAGTAAATAGTGTCAACCAAAATGTCCACGGAAAATTCGCAAGGTTCCCGTCTATTTGTTTTTTTTTTTTACTTTTTTTGGCAGAGTTAGCAGCCAGTAGCAGATATTTTTACCCGCGATCTGTCAAATTTCGGATGGGCGCCAGGTTGGCCAACTAAACAAACAAAGTTTTATTTTTTAAATACGGCTACTTACTATTTTTGATAGGATTGGTAGCAACAATTTTTTGTACGCAATCTGTCAAATTTCATAAGACCGTCAGGTTGACCAACCTAACACTAGATTTTTTTACACTATGCAGGCTTATTCAATAGCAAAAATACTCTTTGGTGGTGTCATTAAAAAAAAATCTAAAACAATGCAATAAAGGATTTTCATAAATTTTTCTGCTCTAGAGCAGAAAAGTCCCGCTTTGTGCTTGGTATTTAGTGCGGTTATGATGAAATTAAAGCATAGTTGGAAGAAATAATAATTTCACAACATGAATAAAATAAAGTGCCTCTTCATGCAAACGTCACATGTTCATTATGATCTTTGTTGCACGCATCTTCCAAATACGAGTAGGAAAAGAAAAAAAAACTAGGTCATTTTGCTTTATATTTCACATGATATATTTAAATAACTCTATCTTCATTGTTAGTGCCAGTTAGAGCCGCTTGCGCAGTCCAGGATTAAATAACTCAACAATAAACTTTGATTAAGGTTGATAGATCCATATCTTAGGTTCTTTGCCACTTACTTAACCATAGATTAGCAGTTGAATCGGAGTTAAAGGCTAACTCTGTTAAGTTAATAAGTATCTACATTTTTGTGCACAAAAAAAATAACATTTTTATATATTATTACAAAGCGACTTAGGGTTTCCGTCCGCAATCGGCGTCCAACTGTACCTTAATACTAAGCATCCGCATCCGTCACAGACTCACATTTTTCACTATTTTCTCAGGACTGTTTGACATTCTTTAGGGCTATGACAAGTTTAAAAATGCACACAATCAACCTCTTTTAAAGTGTATTTAACCGACTTTTTCATACAAAAGTTGTGTGTATTGAAATCTATAGGGTACTATACGTTACCAAAGAAATGTAATATTTGCCAAGTGAAGCTTTACAATACAAGTATAAATATTGCGTAGATTTTCTATAAGTATGAAAAACAAAGTTACTTTGCCGTTGGCAAAACGTAGAAAGCACTAAAAATATCTAACACAACTATATCCGCCTACCAATTTAAAATTGCAAGGCCCCTAAGTATACCCTGCAGGTTTTGATGAATGAGTCAGTTAAGTACAAAATAAAACTTAATTGAGAATTTATTAATTTTTACAGGATAATCGCCACTGATGCTGTACACTTCGAATATGGACGAGGAAGGAAAAAAGTTTGGATATGGAATATGAATAAGGAAGTATTAGCTATACAATTAAAAACCCTGGAAAGTATGTACAGGGGCATTCGGTCAAACTAACCAAATCATTTATAGAAATATTCCGGATTAATTTTAAGACACGTACCCAGTACCTACCCACTGCAGATTTGATCAGCTTTTTCTTTGATTTTACCCTGACACACAGCCGTGTGTTTTCTTTCGCCGTATCACCGAATGGCAAATAAACTAGGTAGTATTAATCATATAATATAACCTCTTTTAAATAAACACTAGCTGCTATTACGAGTATATACAAATATAAGACAGAAATTATAAATTTATGAGTTTTATTTTGGCACTACTTAAGGAAAATCCATACTTAGATTTATAGAAGTGTAAAAGTACTAACAACCCTATTTCTATATAACATAACTATTTCATACGATAATTTATTTAATTGAAATTTGAATGTTAAAATAAATACTACGTACTTACAGCTACTATTAAGTCAAAAGGTAAACAAAAGAGGATTCGACAGCGAACGTAAGTATCACAGTTACTAGAAATAAATAAATAAATAGGTAAAGTATAACTTTTTACAATATTAATTTAGAAATAGTCGTTTAACTGGGGCTTAATTAACTATAAATACAGGCGCCTACACTCTTAACTGACCGTTCTGGCACCGTGTTACATTGCGATAAGATTTATGAATGGCCAGTTAATATGTAACTGACTATAAGGTCAAGGACTTTAATTCATTAGCCATCATGGAACCTTTTCAAAGGAAAAGTCATTACGATTTTTCTTGTTAATTAATGCGTTATCACTGTGACGTTTACTGTGAAATGGTTCCATGTTGGCTCATGAATTAAAGTCCTTGACCGTACATTTACTAGAGTTAAAAATTTACATTAAAAACTATTTGATTTATATGTCATCAACCTAATACTTGACTCCTTTCGGCGTCATAAATGGGGTGTGTTCAGGATTGAAACAAGCTCGAAAAACTCCCAATTAATAGGAATTTCACAAATTGTGTAAAGTTAAAGGCTTCCCGTGATATGATTAAACTTCGCTCTGCATGCAATGGATCGACGAGTCTTCTGAAAGCTCATCCATTGAGGAATCCGTGAACGAAGTACCGTCTGAAACACAATTTTTCTGTTTAAGAAACGAATACGATATGACTTGGAAGCATGTTTGTAAAACATTTTCTTTGAAAATGTAATGGTGGCATCTACGAAAAGCAATAAATACTATCTAACATCCAAGACTAAAACTATGTATAAACTAAACTATGTTACAAAATAAAAACGTCATCCAAATTTTCTGCCCCAGGCATTGACCCCAAGACACTGGCAGCATTACCTCTCTGAACTGTTATTCCTAATCTTTGCGAGAGGTAAGTGCCAGCCCTGGGGTCACCTGAGGCCAAAACCAGACGAGTAATATATTTATTCGTAGGTTGGTATCGCATTGCCTGACAAGGAAGATCAACATCTTACTTACTGCGAGGCCTTTCAAATAGCTAGTACCTACTCAAGTTTTAAACAGTACCTACCTAAGTGAATAAAGTAAGACAATAGCTTTACCTATCGGGACAAAAGGCGGCTTGTTCTGGAACGAGTAGGTGAGGTGGAGGTTGATGGGCCGGCCAAACCCCACCGGGTCTGACTCCCGCGACATCACTGCGAACAACATATTAATACCTGAACATTGAAACTTGATCTACACTGACATACATAGTATTCACACGACATTGCAATTTAAATACCGAATTCGCAATTGCGTTAATTCGCACAGCACGAGTTTTGCCACAAAATTTTATACTGCTTAAAATGCTTACGCTAAGCTTTATTATTGAGAGGATACCCAATGATGTGCCGTCAATAATATGTATTTTCGTTGCTGACGTGACGATATTGCTATTGTTGCTGCATATTTTAGGGGACAGTAAATGTAAGTTTCAATAATACCCGAGAAATTATTAATAAGCAAGAAACATCATTGCGGAACATTATTGGACACACCACTTGACATCAACTTCAAATACTAACGCTGGCTTTGTTTCCCTTTTCCAGTGTGTTGATGTTTCTTTTGTCTTGCGCGGCTATTCTGAAACCAGACTTGCGTGACCCGCTTGCTGAGCCCCGTGACTTGCGCGATGCGCTCCAGGTCTTGGCCATCGGGGTTTGAGTCCAGCTGGAAGTTCGCCTGGAGCACCTGTAGCTGTTCCTCCGTGAACGTCGTTCGGACTCGCTTAGCTTTGCTTTTGTGGTAGCCCTCTGAGTCACAGCCATCTACATAGAAATAATAAATCAGTTTAAAAAAAAATGAGGCAACCTACTTACGTACCATACATAATTATCTAAGTAAATTAGTTATTTTGATCGTTCCATCTGATACTATCTTAACATGTTAAAAAAGAGCGAGCTCTGTATTTGTTTGCTAATTTATATTTTACTTATATTCACACGAAATACGTTCCATGCCTTCCGAATGTCCATGATATTATGAGAATTATAAAATTGAAGTTACCGTCAGAGGATATAGATCCACCGTCGAGCGTTTCCAGGTAGTGCGGTTTGCAGAGCACACGGTCCTCATGCAGTGCGAACTGCTCGCCCGTGGACAGCTGGCGGCCGCAGGCGTCGCACGCGAAGCATGCCAGGTGGTACACTTGCTCGCGCGCCTTCCGCACCCAGTCGGAGGAAGAAATGCCTCGGCAACACTTCGAGCACTTCGCACCGAAACTCCTAGGCAAAGTTACACAAATAAGTAAATATTGGCATACGTACCCTTTAATTGAGAGGTGAAAGGCCTCATAGACACATAGTTTTCGGAAAGTTTACGGAGTGCATTTGCGCTAAATTTCTAGTTACACATTTTGAAAAACACACTTTCGCTACACTTCTTCTTTCGCTAAGCATACAAAAATAATCGCGTTGCTAAAACTATAAATGAAAAAGAAAATACATATATCTATGAATAAATGTATTGCGTACAAAGATTCATCATCATCATCATTCCAGCCTATATAGGTACGTCCCACTGCTTCCTCTCAGAATGAGACAAAGATTACCTAGCAATATTGTGTTCGTTAAGAAAATCAAATGAAGTAAAACAAAACTCGGTTCCATAACGAGTATGCATCTATCACTATGCTCAGTTCTATCTTCCAATTTCATCTCATCCCCCGCAAATTATTAGTCAGAGTCGTTGCAGAGAAACATGCAAAATAATGGTAATGGTAAGTAGATACAATTTTCAATTTACATCGTCTCGTTTTGAGACTCTTGATCTATGACAAAAGGACATGAAAAAGGGCTTCGTGAACGCGACTGGCGAACAGAGATGGCCACCTCAATTTAGTAAAGAATTGAGATGCTATCTGATAAGGAACTGCCTGATTTCCCAGACCGCATGCAAAGTAGTCCATGCCACTGCCACTTTTGTCTGAGCAGCTTTTAGGGTTCCGTATCCGAAGGGTGACCAATGGAACCCTATTAAATCCGCTAAGCTGTTCGTCCGCCACTAGGCTGTATATCAGGAACCGTAATAGATAGAAAGCTGAAGTTTTATTAAACAACGTGGCACAAAAACTTGTTAAATATTTTTTTAGGCGTTTATTTATTTTTGGTCTTAGGCTAGGGTGTGATTTCGTAGCCGACACAGTCGGTTGGAGTCAGGCCCTATACTACGAAGTGCATAATTCAAACTTCGTATCTTGCTGTCCCGCTGACGCTTATATTATTTAATACGAGAGTGAGAGGGACGGTACGATACGAACTTCGATTTTCGAATTTCGTAGTAGCCCCTCAGGCGAAGTGCTTTGGGGATACTGGTTTCTGTTAAATGCCTACCGTAGTTTGCGATAGGTATGTCATTTTCATAGAAATAATTACACAGTAATCAGTAAAAAGGTAGGATATGTACCTGTATTCGCGGCGACATAGTGTTGTTGGGAGTATTGTAATGTAAATACCTTTAGCGCTGACACTGTAAATATAGAGTGAACGTGCATTCATTTACGTAGGTACCTACTGTTTCTAATTACTTGCGCATTTCCTAACAACTAGCAAGTAAACTAATTGTATATTTTTATAAATTAAGCCAAATGTAATGTAATCCATCTGGATAAATAATCTTATTGCGGGCCGCCACAGCGCGCCTGCTCAACTCACCTGATTTGCATTTCGCGGACCTTTCATAATGAATTAGCTAAATAAACAAATGCATTCATTCACTATTAATATATTATAACAGCAATTTGACACCATAACGTGTTTATTCATTTGTTCTTAGTTTATTTTAAAAACCATGTCGTTTCAATAATTGTAAACTTTATTTTAGATAGGTACACTTGCTATCAGACTATGAAACTTGAACTGACTGACGTCATTTTGTGTCAAACTTTTGCTTGGACGCGTTGTGGTAGATATACCTAATATAACCATTCTTATACTGGCATAAGTCCGACCCCTGCCTAGTATACGTATACGTATACGCTTCATACGGACGTGTCGTTTCCTAGTTAGTATGGGTTATACTATTAGTGAGCCATCAGCCAAATAAGTGGTCTATTAATTTTGAAACAAGGTCCTATGAAATGAATTTGTCGCTAAAGTCCTAAAGTCGAACTTTCAAGTTGACAAACACGTCTATTGGCATTTTTGTTTTATGACATGCAAACGATTATCAACTTTAGGGTGGTAGACCACATATTTGGCTGATGGTACCTACATCGAAACGTATTATATTGGCCCGTGTTTGATAGAACCTCAGCGTGCTCATATGAAAAAAAAACTGGCATACGAACGCGCATTAATAGAATGTGCTTTAAGTAGGTAGGTGTCTTGAAACAAACACTTGTTTCTCTTTTAACGCGTAAACTATCCGCACCTTATTATAATTACGCAAGGACGTAATTCGGTGAGCCCAACGAAAATTATGTTTTTAGGTTGACTTGAGCATAATGATATTTGAAATAATACATTTCCTGTTTTTTAAATTAAATATAAATCAAAGATATAATTTAGAAACAGAAATAGAGTCGTTAATAGGTACGTATGAGGTGCAAACTTGCGTGTTAGGCTAATATTTATTGGGTTTGCTTTTATCAGTTTTGCGCTTATCAGCACCATTGGTTGGAGGCCGCTATATTTGCATTTGAAAATGGGCCGTATCCTGGGGAAGAGAGCCGGCCGCCGCCGCGCCGCTATCACTGCTTATTAACATTTTGTCGCCGTCTGGTTCAATTAACAGTGGCCCTTGCATAATAATTAACTAAGTGACAGATTAACAAGTTTTAACACTCCACCGTAATGAAGATGTTGCGTACCTCTGCAATGACCGATAAATTTACGAAGTGTTGGTTATTCATGATATTTGAAGGTGGTCTGTGAATTTCCGTTCACAATTACGATGCTCAGTTGTACATTTATCATCTACTATGTAGATTTAGCGTACCTAATAAGCTCTAGTTGAACTAGCTTGGTTGTTAGAAGACAAACATTGTTATTGCATCAGTTCGAAATCCGGACGTCCCAAAGGCTATTGACAAAATCGGGTGCGTGTTGCGGCAGGCGGCCGTGGCCGGCGCGGGCGCCGCGGGCGCCGCCGCCATTAATCCTCACTCGCTGATTGCTTTCCGTGGCGTGCGCTCGTCTCCCCCCGCGCCCGCCTCACATTTTAATATCCATTCAAACCGACCATTCACTCGACGACATGATTTAAGTTATTTGTTTTAGATACAACTTCAATCGGAGATTCATTGGCATATTATACGAGCGTTTGTTTTAACAATTTCGAGGCACTCGGACTTTTGCTCTAGGCGACGTGCTGACGAATGGTCCGAGGGAAATACAATGCCCTTTTAATAATATAAGTTTTATAAATATTCGTGACGGATTGCTTAGCTACGTTTCTTTAATTACGTTAATAGGTAGTTTCTTATTACTTAATTATCATTATTTATTTACTCTTTTTTACAGACTCAATAACGATCCTGGAAAGTAAAAATATCAAGATTAGGTTATAAAGTGAATGTAATAGTTTTGTAAACTGGATGTGTAATAGGTATGTATGTAGGCTTTTAGCAAGAAAAATATATATTTTTTTAATTTAAACAAAATCAAAACTAGATGCTCTCTTTATGTTTTAACTACGACGTCTTAACAGGTAAGCACGCATTTCGTCTTTTTATTCAAGAACTACCTGCTAAAACTAATAACTATTATTCGACAGCAGGTATAAGTTATAATTTATAATAGTTATAAATAATTATAGTATCTATAGTCTGTATTATAAATATTATGTTATTACTAACGCCTTGGTCGATTACTTCTTTACACTTTGCGTAAAGTTATTAAGGCTTATATGATTGGCGGTAATTAGCTTTAAATTGATCTATACTTGGTTTGGGTAGGTATTTAACTAAATGTAAACGAAACATCGTCAATTGGTATCTTAAAATTTGAAATTCCCCCATTAAACTATTATCTAAACATTTTATATTTCTATATTGAAATACACTAGTCTAGTTTGTATTACAATGATAGATAAGTAAAATGTTTAAAATACTTGAATGTAATCTGGCAACTGAAGTTTGTTTAAATTTAGTTAAAGACCTATCCAAACCAAGTATAATCATATTTTCATGGAACTAATGATTTACCTACCTACTGATAAATTGTTATTATTATTCTAAGTATCATTGTTTAATATTCTGCAAATCGATCTTTGGCGCGTGTTTATTTATACGACTAGAGATTAATTAAACCCGCTGAAGACATGGTCCATTTACATAAGACATGGTGCGCGCATTTGCAACTAGCGCAGTGTGGGCGCTACGACATTGCGTGAGAGCGGAATCCATTGCCTGCGGAAACTGATATGCGACTTTCGGATATTAACTTGAAATCATTATTGAAGTAGATAAGATACAATACTGTTTTAAGTTTAGGTTGATAAGAAGCTTATACGTTAATTAAAGAGATTACCGGTGTTAAATAAAAAAGCAACATCAAATGCTCTCGCGCCCCTTGCGTCTTTTCAACAAGCGACATTCAAACATCCTGTTTAAAACAAAAGGGTGTGCTTGTAGGCGGACCAACTGACTCGTGGTAGCGGCTACCAGACAAAAAGGTGCGCTAAATAAACAATGAACAGATAATATATCAACAAAAGCAATTACGAGCCTTGCTGCAGGCGGCAGTCGATTTACGTTCGGTAACACCACTCGTTATGTGTTCCATAATATACAAATGTCGTTATTGTGACACAGATCACATTTAACAAACCCTTGATCAAACGCCAATTAAAGTTTCACACACAGCTTACATGATATAGGTAGCTATTTAGGTAGAAGAACTTCGAAAAACTTAACTATGTATGTAATATAGACACGCTGGCGCGGCAGCAAGGGTCTTTTCCTTGTAGTTTTTCGAGCTCATACTCGAACATAAATACATAAGTCGCTAAACACTAAATCATGGAAAATTAAACCCTGCATACTCGTAGATACCATTGTTGTCTAAGGACGAAGCGCCAGTTCATACCACATCAGGATAATATTTGACCGGGACAGAAGGTATTATGGCTGTTAGTCATTGTTTAGCCGCATCCGTTAGCATCTACAAAGATAATAATAAGTAGATAGTCAGTCTTGTAGGCTGCAAGCCTAGCTGATTAACTTCTAAGAATGAACTTCTGATTTTCATTGGCAGTAAGCACTGCAATGGTTTTATATCCGGTGTACGAGTACGTAATCCAGAAAACACATACGAGGGGCGTAGATTCAAACACGTATTCCCCTTTACTGAATTACATCCCAGACGATGGTAAAATTTTCATATGTGTGCGTATTTGTATGACGCTGTGTCTGCAGGAACGTAAAAAATTGACGTGTGAGGTAACAAGAAGTTGAGTAGGTACGGTACGTGTGTATCTTCCTCGAAAAGTAACAAACAATGTGTACTGTGGGCAAGCTACAGACAAATCGCGTTGTGTTATTAGTGCAGTGTATAAAATCAAAAAATATTATATATAAGAATTTATTTTATACAGGGTGGAACCTGAGCATGCACTTAGGATTTACGACACCTGCGAGATACTTACTATAATTCTCGCCAGGAGATTTTGAAATTCCTTAGCGTATGTAATCAGAGATTATTATGCCGACTTAAAATATTACATTTTGAAATCAAATGGGGAAAAAAACTTTAATTGTCTCTTTTAATGTACAGCATGTAATAAAGTGGATCCTTTGCAAATAATTTAGGTGGTTTTAAATTGTTTATAACCATAACACAAAAGATCGATTCGAAAATCAATTTAGTTTTATATTTAAGGTCCCAAGCGCAAGCCCAGGGCGTCGGAATAATGATGTGCATTGTATATAATATATATTTATTCAAGAGGGAATCTGCTTTGTGCTGCGTTTAAGTATTTATTCCTTCCATTTCGGAAGCAGCTTGCAGACTAATTAAAACTATTAATTATGTTAAATGGAAAGCGAAATCAGCATCGTGCCGCGCCGCCTACTTTAAATATTGACGAAAACCATGAACGGACAATGGATATTCACCGATACATCACCATTTTTATCTTTAACCATAAACGTCGCACTACTGGGTACAGGCCTCCTACCAGAATGATACTGTTTGGGCTGCAATTCCCACGTAGGCTCAGTATAAGTTAGTAGCTTCACGTACAACATTGAACTGTTTCACAAAAAGTCGTAAGCATGTTTTTTTTTTTGAGGTTTTATCGGTCTGATACTTAGCAGACGGATTGTTTTTTTTTTTAAATTTATTTAAATAAAAAATGCAAATACATTGTACCTTAAATTAAATGTTCGCCAAACTGTGAGACAGTTTGTTGGCGTTGCGCTCAATCAATCACCGATTGTGCAATTTTTTTTATCGAAATATATCTTCATTACGATAAATTTCTAACGAAATATCACAGTTATATTCCACTTACTCGTAACTTAAAATCAGAGCAAATCCAATTGGATCGAACTTAAGTTGGAGCCCACGACCCACTGCATGAGAAACTATAAGGCCATAGTAGGTATTCATAGAATATGGCTTTTTATATCGCCGGTGTGTAGTTGTAAATAAATACATAAGGAACTTAAAATCTTTCAAACATGAATTGATATAATATCGTAAGTAAATAATAAAAAAAGGTTAGATCAGTAGAGCTAAAATAAACTAACAGTCTGCATTCCCTAAATATGTCTCCAGTTATTTTTTTGCATCGCGTGCAAGGAAGTCAGTAAGTACATAAGTACCATCATTTCGTTCCAGCATTACAAAAACTACATTTGGTCCTTTAAGTTCGTTTGTCTTTACATAGTATTAATAGAACGGAGCTTGGAGGTATTTATTTCTAAATATTGAGGTTTACCATTATTAAACCCTGTTACTTATACTTGTTATAAACTGAGAGACGCAATAATAGCTAAGACGTCGCTACATGCTTATGACTTGAGGCAACTTAAATAACAGAGACGGAAGAACCAAGGAACTAAACAAAATAAGTGGTTAATTTGTTTGTGCAAAACCATCAAGTTTTTACATTCACATTAATCCTCGTAGTCATAAGACTAGGCATTCAGCTAATCAAGTTTTTATGGCAATCAAAAGTAATTTAAATACGTGTATCCTATTTATACGAGTAATAAAAGGATGAATGGAGGACAACTTAAAAGAAATTCGATACAATGTCAAGTTTACACCGGGCTTTTCTTAACAAACTTGGCTGGTTCACCGCCGCGTGCGCGTGACTTGGTGCGCACTCCACAGAGAATTGGTGGCATCATCGATCAATACTTATATTTAATGTCAAGGATGCGAATTGATACTCGAATGTTCTCCCGCTTTGTGCGACGGACACTTTGTTCGTGACGTTTGACATGATGTGACCTTGTAATCAAACTTTGATTCATATTAACGCTTATGGTAAGTTGGACTGTAAGAAATACGGGACCGAGATCAATCCCGTTGAATCAATATCTATCTCTTTCATAAGCAGGCCTGCCCTAAAGTGATAGTTGTCGGGTGTGATGTAGACCCGAATTTCCGGCCTTTATTTATTTTTTCAGGATTGCCTTCACAGTTTTCTAAATCTATGTTCAATGTGTTAAGACTTTCTTCTTATTTCCCATTTAATCAGCGGGAAAGTCTAAAGAGACCTACTAAGAAAACCTCAGTGTAAGCTGGCGGTCTATTGCGTAACGTTTCTGACACTCGCGATCACAATATAGATAGTAGTAGATATTTTAAAACAAAAGATAAAAGTTCAACAGGTGCCGATCTCATGGTTTACAAAGTGGCTGAAATTGTAGGTTTAGCATAGTAGGTGGTAAGTGATATCAGATAAATAAAAATTGCTTTCAATTGCGATCGTAATGTGGCTGTTATGGCACTGATTTGGGGTTAACGATTCAGCTTCTTGCCGACTGAGTTGAAAATTGGTAAACTATTGCTACATTGGTAATTGGTACATGTTCTCTGGATTTCTTTCAATTTATGTGACACATATCTGTAATTCTATCTTTTTTATTTTGTTTGAATAGAGAGACATAGACATCGTCTTCACCTGTCTCTGTCAACCATACGTGAGCGCGTAACGGAAGCGGCTCGGCACCTCAAAGGCTATGGCGAGGTAGCATCGCGCATACGGTGAGTCAGCAGCATGTTGATGACTTATATAGAGGTCACCGTCTACAAAATTGTCACCACACCACCGTCGGCCCATACGTCGTCTCTGCGCCGTCGACGAGACGCAAGCGCAGCATACACCCGAGTTCACCCGACGTAAACACGGTAACCGCAAGTTGTTATTTCACTAAGCTTATGCTAAGGCTAGACTGTTACGATGTCAGTCTGTGATGTTTTTTTTTAAATACTCGAGTTGTGGCGATGGCGATCCGGTCCTGTGTTGTGTGCCGTTGACTTCGGCTCAGGCTTACCCGCTTCACTATCACTGTAATATGGGCTTTTGACAATTTTAATGCTTTCTCACCGTAAAAGCTATCTTGAATGTTAACAATACTCATAACTTAAATAATCAATAAATAAATAAATGCAATAAATTATTTTCATTATTTTCATTATTTTTCATTAATCTGGTCTAGATTTATTCTGGCTTTATTTTCTTCACCAGCGCGAACGATTCCTCTGTGTTGACTTTGCCGCTGGCCGTCCCGATTAAAATATATGGTTTCACGTCGCATCCAGTTATCACAATCATAATAAATGACAAATGAAAACGCTAGTATTGCAAGTCACGGCACAGACTCACCGGTGTATTTTTTACGCTGGCAACGTTCCCCGTCACCGCTTTGTTGTGCCACACTCGACCGACAGATTTTCAATAAAACCACTCTTCGGTACGTTGGCCTCTTTTTTATCTAGTTGATATGTTCTCACGCACCTGTTGCGAGAGGACGCTTTATTTCCCATTTAAAATGTTGTTTATGTAAATCAGACGCCGAGTTGTTTTAGAAGGGTGCCCTTTCGCTCTATGACTCTATTTAATTTTACGATTAAGAAAAGTAGGTAAGTAAGCACGATGTTACCGTATGAGGCTTTGTTACGATTATCGACTGTTATTAATACTAAGATCAAAGAAAAACATGCCCTATGAATTACATTTGTGACTCACACTTGACCGTTTTTTACGACAAGAGAAAAGAGTTCAATATCGGACATGGACCAAACCTTCGTCAATAACGTTAGTGGGTATCGATTCAGAATTTTTCCGCTATAGTATCACAAAAAGAAGGACGTGTGCCTAGAGCCTGTCAATAGTGCATCATCACGGCCGCCACACAGCGCGCGCGCGGGTCAGAGGTCGGCTACACACCGGACCGCCTACCCTGTGAGCATAGCTCCGCACATACCTCAGGTAACCCAACCACTCTCACAATAACCACATATCGGACGCCATACCTAGCATACCGCGGTGATTTCGATTCTGGTCGGCTGTTTCGGCTTCACGGATGACTTGGAAAATGATGACTTTGGTTATTTCTAATACGTCGAAGGTTAATTGGACGTAGGCAGCGTATTGTAAAGGAATTAACGTTTGGACGGTCTAAACGATTGTAACGTTGACTTGTGTTTTATAAAATTATTGGTCAATATTTAAAAACATTATTCTCATGCTAAATAAATTACACTCTAAGATTTGCGTAAGGATTATAATGTAAGGGTAAGGCCGCGAATTTTGACCAATGTGACATAGAAATAACATAAAAAAAATACGTGACGTTACCATAAAACGTAACGCAAATTTTTATAAAGCCTAGATCAAACTAGTAAAAATTCCCATTAGATAACGTATGTATGAAAAAAAAAATACATCTCATATAATAAAGTGAAGTTTTTATTTTTACTAGAACTTTCTGACGATACTGATCTTAAATCTGTCCTATATGAGATCTATAGAGCTAAACATGAGAATGTGGAAGTAGAAGTACCCTCTAGTTGACGAACATCTTTCCAAAAGTGTATCTTTACATGCCTCTCTAACACTGACAATAAGGTGCACATTTATAAGCATAACGAATTTGGATGTGGTTTTTTTTTATTCGACTGGATGGCAAACGATCAAATGAGTAAGAGATCACCACCGCCCATAAAAATCTGCAACACCAGGGGTATTGCAGACGCGTTGCCAACCTAGAGGCCTATGATGGGATACCTCGTGCCAGTAATTTCACCGGCTGTCTTACTCACCACGCCGAAACACAACAGTGCAAGCACTGCTGCTTCACGGCAGGATTAGCGAGGAAGATGGTGGTAGCAATCCGGGCGGACCTTGCACAAGGTCCTACCACCTAGTTGTGAGCATGCTTGTGACTTCGACTGTACTAGCTATTAAATACCTCAAAGAAATGGCCAAAACCCTAAATCACAGGTTTTACCAATTTAGGAAGTAGTATCTTAGTTAAGTGGACAATGTAAAAAGATGTTTTTGGAAATAAATTATTATGATTATTAAGTTTAGGTAACAAATGAACTAAGTAGGTACCTAAGTGAATCTCTCCGTTTGTCTCTCACTTTAAATACGCTATGCATGTAGCAGGACGTGAACACAGAACTCGCCACAATTCTCTTGTGCCGATCCCTGCACCTACAGATAAAAATTTATTTAACTTCAAAATATCCATCTAACTAACTTACTGTGCGTGCAGTCATTGGAAACCTAATAATAAACTGGTGTAAGTTAGAATTTTTCTGTGTGAACTTCCCTTTACCACATTTTTTCGTTACGTTATGTACAAAATACGTAGCATTTTGTAAAAATGTAACGTAATCGTAACGAAAGTGTAACGTATTTTATACAAAAAATCGTTTATCATGGTGAATAACGACATTTTGAACATAATAACACATGCCACTTACATGGAAAAGATTACCCTATCGTATGAAAAAACAACCAGTTAAAAATAATCACTACTTACCCTTAAAATCGAACAAGCACTTTCGACGTTTTTTCGAAAAAAAACCTCCGCGTCACTTTTGATGGCTGTTTGTCAACAAACTGATGAGATTTATTTATCTCATCGATGTTGCCCTATTAGAGTATTAGTTGCCAGTGTACAAAAACAAATTTCTACCGAAATTGGCGTTAAAGGTAGCTTAAAAAAGCGTCACCTAAGTATTCGTAACGAAAACGTGGTTTTTTGGCACGTGAAAAGAAATAAATATAAAACATGAAAATTATTTGATTATCATGATTCCGCAATCGGTAGGACTATCGTTATATCATAAAATTTCGTTTAAACAAAATCATGATCATGAGAAGTTAAATAGCATGAAAATAATAAGGTATTAAGTACTCGTGGTCAAAAAAAATAGTGAACTTTCGTTACGTTTTGGACGGTAATATATTTTTATTATTTTTTTAAAAGGGTTTAAATCAATTATCTCATTTGCGACCTTGAGAGTTTATATCGTGTCATATAATAAAAAAAAATTAAACCTCTAGGTGTTATCAGTTTTTTTTTATCAGCCTTCCAAATTTGAAACGTCCAAATTGGTCAAAATTCGCGGCCTTACCCGTAATGTTTATACATTAATAGTCGGACCTGGATTTTAAGACGAACAGAAAGTACCTATCTCCTAAGCAACAAAATTGCCGGTCAGCTTGTTTTTCGATATATATTAGTTATAGATTGTACTGTTTATAATTTACCACAGAAGTTAATTATTTGTCGGTTTTGCATTACATAAATTACTGGTACCTATGAAAATATTGATGTTACAAGGCTGTACCATATTTGCAATAAGACTTTAAGGGTTCTTCTTTCCGCCACGCGTTAATGTCCAGATAATTATTCGACTTAAGAGGCTCTGCTAACACTGAATATTTGTAGATACCTACAAATTGCTACATAATCTCCAGTGCGTGAGACCAACTCACACTTGGCCGGTTGTTAATTTGGGTTTAAATAAAAACTGAAAATTCTCTGCCTTCATCCTAGACCGGGCAATTAATGTAAAACATTGTTAGTCAATGCGTAATAATAGTACCTACATTGTTTTGCATTACTGCAGAGGCCGGGAATGAAAGGCTTGCAGGCCGAGTAAGTACCTATAGATAGACTAAAACTAAAATTATACAGACTTAAATGGTAACTACCACGGATTCCGAGTATAAGTGTTTATTTATTTTTTTCTTTTTACGTATGACAAAATCATCAAGTATTGATTTCGGCCTGTAAATAGAAAAAGTGCATTTGCAGCGACTCACTTGGCGTAATCTTGCTTGCAGTAGACTTGTGTGTCTCGCAGGAAGCAGGAGGGGTGCCGGTCGAGCTGCACGGCGCACACGCAGCAGCGCAGGCAGCCGGTGTGCCACGCGCCACCGCCCACCTCCAGCAGGAAGCGGTCCGCGATCGGCTCGCCGCACGCGCAACAAGTGCGGTGCTCCGTCTGAAACACCACTATAATTTACACCAAGGCGTTAGGTAATATACATGCAGTCACCTATTAATATCTGTCACAGCGGAGTGCTTAAAAAAATCTAAAGTGCTACTACGAATACTACGAAATTCGAAGTTCATATCGTACCGTCCCTCTCACTCTCGTATTAAATAATGTGAGCGTCAGCGGGACGGTAAGATACGAAGTTCGAATTTTGCACTTCGTAGTATAGGGCCTGACACGCCCTACCGAAAAATACCCTAGAAATTAGTACATTGTAAGAAGGGGATTACCAACGAGAGTCTATTAGAAATTTTTAATGTCTAGAGTTTTTGATCCCCTTACAGCCCTTGATACATACAATAATTTTCATCACATTGCGAGGAAAAAAATGCAAAAAATTTAATTAATTTTGTGTCTAAACACTTCACAGCTCAGCAAAAGAAAGATGCTAAGAAATACAGGGGGCTGCAACAAAATTCAGAATTCGAAGTTAGTATCACGTACCGTCCCTCTCACTTTCGTTTTAAATAATACTTGCGTCAGCAAATCGATACAAACTTCTATTTTCCAATGAGGGCTATCGCGAATGAATTCGCCGCTAGAGGCGCTAGTGTAGCGTGAGGTCTCCGAAATGTCAAATCTCATCGTTTGTGAGCTACGCGAGTTTATGTATAATTAGAATAATTTTATGAATATTTTGCATTACCTGAAATTAATTATGGCAATTATGCGTTACGGGGCAATGAATGTCTGTGTTTTGAGACAGTTTTGTCTTTCGTAAACTTTTGTCCTCCCTTTGTTTCCGAACAAAACGGGACTACGCAACACTGTGGTTGCTCGATATTATTATGGTACGATTTTAAGGTGTATTAAATATGATTTTAATCTAAACTTTGGGGCTGGAACAAGTGTGTGAAGGACGCTCATGCGCAGGCTAGGTGTACTTTTCAGTCATGGATATCTTGTGGTAAACCTAACAGCGGTCCTTTGTTTGAAAATATGAAAAGTAAACGTAAAATATTCAAATCTAAATTAAAATGGTGTACTAAGCATCAGGACCAGTTTGAAATGGATAAATTAGCGGCTTATCACTCTGATAAGCAATATTCGAAGGTACAAAAAAGCTAAATAAAAAGACTGGTATACCAATCAGCATAGATGGAACAACGGAGCCATCCGAAATAGCAAATCTTTTCAAAGAACATTTTAGAGTGGTCTCGCCACTCGGGCCGGCGCGGCAGCGGCAGGTGAGCGGTGAGGGGCCTGCACCGTCCGGGATTTGCCTCAGTTTCACTTGTAAAGAAGTTAAGAATGCCATTGCAAGCATGAGAAGGGGCAGGTCTCCTGGCCACGATGGGCTCAGCATCGAGCACCTGCAGCATGCGGGCGTTCACCTTCCGCGAGTTCTGACTCTGCTGTTCAATTTATGTTTGAGCCATTCTTATCTACCTCAGTTGTACAACTAAAGTTAAAAATAACTACAGGCCTATCTCTCTTGCCACGGTGATTGCCAAAGTGTTTGATAGTGTGCTGGATCGCCATCTCATTGAGCATACTAGGTTGCACGACGCCCAGTTTGGCTTCCGGGCCGGTTTGTCCACTGAGAGTGCTGTGTTGGCGTTAAAGCACACTGTTAAATACTACCTGGATAGAAAAACGCCTGTGTACGCATGTTTCCTCGATCTTTCTAAGGCGTTTGACCTGGTGCCTTATGATATCCTGTGGGAGAAGCTTCTGGGAGCGGGGGTCCCTGCCGAGCTCGTGAGTGTTTTGTCATACTGGTATCGAAATCAGACAATACCTACTCAGCCAGCAATTGCCTACTTCCAGGCCACGGCAATAATCTACTATTAAACGATAACTTGTAATACAACTCTCTTTTCGTATTACCTATTCTTATTCAATAAAATTCAACTATGTACATACAATGAAAATATTCACGCATTCAATCTCAAACACCGGTTGTGGCAAAAAGGATTCATAGAAATATATGACTCACCTATTTGAACCGCTCTGCAAATTATAAATTAAACCACCACTAAAAAATAAAGTTATAATTACAAAAGTTATAACAATCACAATAATACTTTTATTTATTTCATAAGCGCATGCAATTATTATTGCAGCCGACGCGTAATAAAAATATAATTCATGAAAATAAGGTGGCAGAGAAATATAATTAAATAAACATTTAACTCAATGATCCGGATCAAGTAAGCATTTACCTAAGTAGGTATATTTGATCAAGTGATAATGTTAAAGTAATTAGATACTTTAGTATATTAATAAAAATATATACAGTGGTGGTCATGTAATTAAGAACGATTTGAAGTTCCAGATTATTTTTAACTAAATCATGTCATGTGTAGTCGTGGTTCCTTCTTAGAAGTAACTAGTTACGTTATGAAATAGCCTCATGTATAGAGCAAACGGGATTAAGAATAAAGAATAAAATTGCTGACAATTTTTTACAAATTTTGTTTTTATTCTCTTTAGTAACAAATTAAAATAGTAATGAAGCTGGACAAATAATTAAGAACGATTTATTGAACTGCTCGAAAGTTTTTTTATTTGAAACTTAGATTAACTAAATCACACTAACGTGAAGTTTGTACACAAAAAAAAGCAATTTAATACATTTTAACTAAAATTAATAGTTAGTAGCATGTCCACGGCTTTTTATTACTGCCTTACACCGGCGAGGCACTGAATCTATCAATTTTTGACATTTCGCAAGAGAGATAGAGTTCCATTCTTCTAAGAATACGTCATACAGTTCTCTTAAATTGCCACACTGTCGATTTGAAACCTTTTCTTGACTTCGCACCAAAGATGCTCTATTGGGTTAAGATCGGGGCTGTTGGCTGGCCAATCTAAGACAGAAACTGATTGCGATGTGAGGAATTCCTTAACGGTACGTGCAGTATGCTTGGGATCATTGTCATGCTGGAATGTCCAAATAACCGGAAGCACGCCTTCAGCATATGGTAACATTGTTTCTTCCAGTATGTTTTTGTATTGAAATTGATCCATGTTTCCTTCTATCAGCCTAACAGGTCCAACACCATGTCCAGAAAACATCCCTAAATTTTCACATTTCCTCCGCCATGCTTTAAAGTCACTTTTGTGTACTTTGGGTCGAATGCTTTATTTGAAGGCCATCTTACATATCGTTTGCCATCAGAACATACCCTATTTATTTTTGTCTCGTCAGAAAAAAGAACGTTTTTCCACTGTCTGACTGTCCAGTTTTCATATCTTCTTGCAAATGCAAGCCGGGCTTGCCTATGACACCGTTTCAACATAGGCACCTTCCTTGCTATCCTTCCGTGCAACTTTTCTTCTACCAAACGCCTTCGAATAATGCGTGCCGAGATTGCTGAAGGGTTGTTTTCGCCAAAATATTTTTTTCTTAACTCATTAGACGGTATTAGACCCTTTAAAAGGATTTTGTTTTGCCAAACGAACGATATTTCGATCATCTCGACGAGATGACTTTCTTTGTCTAGGTACACGCGGAACATTTGAAGTAGTTTGATACGTGGCAAAATGCTTTATGGCGTGGAAAACCATAGTTTTTGAACATTGCAGATGATCGGCTATGTGTTTATACGACCAATTCTTGTCGCGAAGTTTTAGTATTACTTCTCTTGTAGATTTATCACAACTTTTATTTTTCCCCATTGTTTTTATATGAAGCAATCGCCTTTAAGACTTTTACGGCACTAAATGGCGCCAAAATTATTCGAATAATGACCTAAAACCACAAAGCGGCCGTCCGTTCTCTATATAAATTTGAATAAAAAATAAACTATTCAGCGTTCTTAATTATATGACCAGCCAGTAAGTAGTAATACTAGGTTTAGATGTAATGTATAAAGTTTATATATTTATTTTTTAGCCAATTATATGTATAAATAAATTTACCGCTAGTACGGAAAAGTTTTACGATACCGAGAGAAGTACAAAAATATACATGCAGTTAGTAACACTTGTCAGTTTGAAAATTAAATATATGACCACAACTGTATATTGTCTGCTTATCTCGTAAGTACTGCATAATAGTTAAGTACCTGCTGCTGAGTTAGGTATGTACCAAAGTGAAATAGACATTTTGAATTTAGCTGTAACTGCTAAGCCATAAAAGAAACGAACGAAATTAAGTAATAGTTTTCTAAGGATTTCGTATTTTATACGGAATCTTCCAAGTTTAGGTATATTTTATACCTTAAGCTGCTATTTACTCATAAACTACTAAGAATTCTTATGCAAACTTAGCCATTATAGTTTTCCTTACAAGTTTGATATATTTACTACCATCCTGAGTTTTTTCAAATTTTTCCACCCACCGGTTTAGATTTTAGAGGGGGGGGGACGCTCGATTTTAATGAAAATTTGCGCTTTAAAGTTGAATATTTCGCAAACAAATCACTAAATCGAAACAAACCCCTGCTTTTAAAAGACATATCCAACGATACCCCACACTATAGGGTTTGATGAGAAAAAAAAACACCTCCACCTTACGTCTATGGGAGGTACCCTAAAAAAAATATTATTGAATTTTTAACTGTACCATTTTCTCGGCATAGTTTACTTATATATCCGTGCAAAATTACAGCTTTCTAGCATTGATAGTCTCTGAGCAAAGCCGCGGACGGACAGACAGACAGACAGACATGGCGAAACTATAAGGGTTCCGTTTTTGCCATTTTGGCTCCGGAACCCTAAAAAGGACTCTTCTTTATGCACCTATATATGAATTTCATGGAATACGAGTATAGGTACTACCCTAGATGAAAGCCAAATTTCAAATTTCTAACTCAATGGTGTGGTGCAGCAGAAGCTGTGGTGGCCTAGTCAGTGCCTGATTTAGAGTTCTGACCGCCCTAGGCTAGCTAACTTTATGTAAATATGCGTCCCCTAGCAACAATATCTCCTCACTGACCTAATGATCTTACTTTTTCTCGCACCCAATCCACCTAGCCCACTATCGCACTCTCACCTGAGTTTCAAACGCACGTATTTTCCCAAAATTACCAGATATTATTTATGTAAGTCTCAGCTCAGCGCCGCGCCCGCCGCCCCCTTGGTTTTTGTGCCCTAGGCTAGAGCCTACTAGAGTATTCTTAGCCTATGGGTAAATCAGGCCCTGGGCCTAGTGATTGGTTTGACCTACGGTTCTTAAACAGTGAATTGGAAGTTCAAATCTGGGCTAGAAGCACGAACTTTTCCTTTTCCGCACTGGGCCCGCGTGCAAATTATGGCTCAAGACCTCTCATTCTGGGAGGAGTACAGTGCCCTGCAGTGAGACCAATATAGGCTGGGATGATAAATGATGAGCTCTATGGTTTCAGTGGTGGGTTGTCTGTCAGTGAATCAGTCATGCTACTATTACTATTCTGTATTTAAAGTTTGCAGCTTTTTTGTCGGTTTTTTGTTATATATATTTTTTACGGAAAAAGTGAAAGGTGTCATTGCATTACGTAATAAGAGAATTCATGATAAATCTTAATATGAGAACATCTTGAGATAGGCAGGAAACAAATGTTTCTATAATACGAGTACCATTGTAAATATTTTTAAGAGTTATTTAGCGCAACAGCAAACATATTTCCAATTCAGATTCGAAATTGTCTAGCGTATACTTAATTTATTACAATTACACGTGATAACCACAGCGGAGGCTTAAATTAGTTTAGCAGCATTATAATCATCGCGGAGCTAACGCTGGCGCGACATGTGCGCTGCGCAGACAAAGCCGAGGCGCAAACAGTATTTATTTGATTGTGCCAGCGCTGGGGCGATGGGGGTGTAATCTAATTAAACTGTTGTATAAATATTACACCCTTTTGCACTGTAATCAATGTCGTCAAAGTATGCAAGAAAACTTAAACAAATTACCATCGATGAACCCCCGGATTGCAATGAAAATCATTATTGTCTATCAAGAGTGTTAATACATATCACACGAAAATACGAAGATATACATTACCTATTCATGTAATGTCATATTTTTAATGCAGTTAGTTTTAATAATAAACAAAAAAAATAGGAATTATTTGAATAGCACCTATCTAACTAAAAAGTTCGTATTTTAAGTCCACCTATAGTGACGGTCGGAAACTAAGAAACCCTACACTGAGCATGGCCCGACATAATATATTATTCCTAGGATAAACCTCATAAAATTTTTATTTCGCTCAGTGTGCTTCATAGTTCTTTTTTTTAATAAACTTTATTGTATAATCTGTGTATGTACAAAGATGGGGGGTTTTGGTTATATTTGGAAAATGTGTTACCTTTTTATAGGAAAATCCGGAGAGTAAGAAAAATAAGAGTTTGCTGTGTCTTCGAATAAAACAACTCTCAGTTAGTGTAAAAATCTATTGATGGCGTGAATCGAGTTGTTACGGCACCACGCCACTATTACTGACATCAGTTAAAGTCTAACTACACGCATGTTCATGCACTCAGTAATAATAAAATTTTGCAATAAATATCTTCAAATAACGCCATATTTGTTGCCCTATCGGTTATAGAACACCCGAAACGCCGCAGTTATTGACTCCACAAGAGGCGCTTCGCGCACCCGGCCACCGATCAAATAATAACAAACAATACGCGAACAACATTAACGTTTAGCGATGCTCCGACACCCCAAAACAAATTCACAGCGTTTTGTGAGCAATAAATATGTTGCGGAGCTCCCGCGGCCCGCACATATGTAGGTAAATCTCCCCCGGCGCGGATCCCGTTCTCGAACAAAAAGCAGTTGCCACCTATCAAAATCTTCGTAACAAATTTCTTAAGGGATCTATTGAAGGTGGCGCATAATAGATACCCGGTGTGGTCGCATTGTCAAGGGCTCTCCAGCTTGATGTCTGCTTTATGACACTTTCTGTTAAACCCAAGCGAGCAGCTACTCGTGTATAATGACGTTGTTTGAGTATATTTAACGCACCATTTAGAAGGGTTTGCTTATTTTGTATTTCAGTTAGAAATTATGCAAATGAGTTTGTTCCTTTTTGTCGCTCAGCCAAGTTTGTGATTTCGCTCCGCATGTGGTGAGGTGCCTGGTGAATAAATGAATACTTTAACAGATCTACATTAATTATGTGCTACTGTGGAAATATTTGAAACACTACCTGCTAAGAGGACAAGGCGACTCGCGTGTTCATTTGGTTTATCTTTATTTTTTGCTTCGGTTTTCCAAAAACCTCTACGCTCTCATGCATGAAACACATGCGTTGTTTACCTGAGATAAATTAATGTAAGAACATTGTTTTTTTTATCTTTTCAAATTTAAAGAATCCAGAAAGACCTATATGTAAACAAAATAAATGGTAAAAAATAGAGTAGAAATGATGTATCGATTTAAGGGTCGGTACTTTTTGCGTCAGTCATGGATATCTGATAAAATTTTACAATAGGCTCTTGTGTGAACGACGTTCGAACACATTGTGCTTTGATTTGCCGGGCGTGACGTGTTCTAAATTGATCGAAAGCAAAATTGTCAACTTAATACCACATCGAGTGATTTATTTTAAGAAGATCAGTGTGTAGTGTACCCTTTAGATTAAAGAATTCGTTGTTTAGTGACATTAGACATCAACGCATGATTTGTAATCCTTAATGGAAGTTTAGCTTGTGTTGTGATATGCCTTATTCTTTGTAAAAAAATAAATAGCTATAACCTAACCAACAAAAAGCTGGAAAACCCCCGACTTTGTCACTTCAAAGTTCAATATCTCAAAAATGGCTAAACCGATTTTGATAAAACATATCTAAGAACCATCGCTAGAAAACCTTTTAAATAAAAAAACCTCATTCAAATCGGTCCACCCGTTTAAGAGCTACGTTGCTACAGACAGACAGGCACACAGACACACAAACTTACAACACCCCTCTTTTTACGTCAGGGGTTAAAATGTTACTTAGGTCATATAAATTTTCCTACTACACCTATAATTAAATTTGGTAGCTATACTTAGTTATACCGCCTACTTTTGTTACATTTGGCGATATTAATTTATTATTATATGGATCGCGGTGTGGCTCCGTTGTCAAATGTCCCTGTTAATATACGTCCAGGACTCTACGTGTTCTAATCTTACAATAGATCGCAATCACACTAAACTTAACACGACGAGCACAGTTTTAAAGAATATTTTAGCTTAGGGATGTAGATATCAAATAATCTTACTTATCGATTACCTATAAAGTAACTAAGTAGGTAAATATTGTTCCAACTGGATTGACCTGCCCAACACTGATCTAAACCCTAAAACCATGAAGATATAAATTGATGTTAATAGTTTTGTAATACTTCGGCTAATATGCGGAACAATGCAAAAGTTTATCGTTCGACCTACCGTGTCGATAATAGAGAACAACAAAAGTGACTTCATAAACCACAAAATAGACCATAATGGCAAATCGGATACGGGTGTTGGTGTTCACTGGGTCTTGCCGGGTGGCGGCCGCGGGCGTGAGGACACTCGCCGCATTGTGCCGCAAACTGCCGCGGCATTGTCGCGGCATCCGACCATTAGCGGCCGAGCCTGGCCCAAAGCTGGCATCATCGCGCGGCGCCTGCCTACACTATTGTCATGGGCTTACCTTTGCAAATCCGATTTATATTTGAATATAATTGACTTTCGGCCGCATCAGGTACCGAGAGCTTGTATCTCATTGTGTACGGCTGATCTCAATGGCGTTTTTATCGACTGAACATGACAAATGTATTTCAAAGATTAAATTTAGTAGTGGGTGCACATTGCTTTTGGAGCACCTCTCTTGGGCGCACTCACTTGGTATGCAAAGGCTTTCTGGAATGTCGTAGGTTTTATTTAGGTAAGGCTTCTTCCATATAAAAGTAAAATGTGAAGACAAACCTCCTTAATTTCGTGGCGATTGAGAATTATCATATCAATCAACATCCAAATGAAAGTTGTCGAATCCTAACTTTTTCGTATCTAAAAAATGGATTATAATCTAACCAACTAAAAGTTGGAAAACCCCGACTTTTCACTTCAAAGTTCAATTTCTCAAAAACGGCTGTACCGATTTTGATGAAACATGTCTAGGAACTATTGCTAGAAACCTTGATTTCAAATAATAAAAACCGCATTCAAATCGGTCCACCCGTTTAAGAGCTACGGTGCCACAGACAGACAGACACATATAACGGTCAAACTTATAACACCCCTCTTTTTGTGTCGGGGGTCAAAAAATAAGCCATATAGTTTGCATTGTATTGGAACATTTAGATTAAGCGCCTAACAATTTGAACAGTCCAGTGAAGACCTTCGGATGCATTGAATTTGTTCAAATCGGTATCATTTTATCACAATACGTCGCAAATGAGATCCAGTTTTCGTCTCAGATTACCATAACAGTAGTGAACTCGTGTAGCGTTTGGAGATTTTTTGGCGTAGACGCTTTAACATTCAGGGTGCCAAGTTTGTGCGCCGCGGGAGAAGTCAGATGGAAAACTGAGACGATTTATTCAAAATATTTGTCTCAACAATTTTTTATACTTACACAAATTGCTTTCAATCTTTTAAAAAAACAGTAAGTTTTTGGTTTTGTGACGTTATTTATAATGTAACTTTTAGGTAAACAAAAAGTTTTTTTATCCGTAGGATACCTATTTATACTTTTATCTTATAATTTTACTAGTAGGTTTTTACATGCTTTACATTTTTACATGTTTGTAAGTACCTAACAAATATTAATAACATAATGCGAAAGTTTGTGTGTGTGCGTGATTGAAGCAAATTGCTGGAAGTCTGGTATGAGTGAGGAGAGAGAGAGGTAGATAGAGAGAGAGAGAGAAACGAGACAGTAAAAAATACATTCGAAGGGAAAAAAATAAACGTCGAATACTCGTAGTGTAAATTGGAATAACACATAGGCTACATTCCCGATATTCGCACGGGATCTGAACAAAATCGCAAAAATTCACCCATTATCAAAGTCATGAGTGTAGGTAATCTTTGGGAATACCTACTCGAATTACGCGTGCGAAAGCGCGGGTAAAGGCTAGTATTATAGTATACCAGTACCTACTTCAAAGTTTATAATATATTAAGGATACGGTGAGCGGCAAAAAATCTGGCCCTCAAATGTATGCAGTAATAGGTAATTTTGTTCGAGTATGTAGAGTGGGCCAAATTTTGTACCGCTGATTATATTTCTTCCACACTCTGTGATTACTGTAAACAAACGATTGCATTTAATAATGATATTACCTATTAACAAAAACTCTCATAGTTTTTGAATTCGAAAAGATCTTCCACAGCCGCCACCCGATAATAACGACAGTTTTAAATAAATTATGTTGATACGTCAACGTGTCGCACGGAGGTAAGTACGTAGGCTCGTCAGCCGCGCGGGCACAAAGCGGCGGAGAATGGCGCAGCGGGGTCCCGCAGGATAATACACAGTTTCACACCATTCATATCGCTCTCGAGATTTTTTTCATCGACGGTAGGGTCACAACGAGTCACGGGAGAAGGCAACAGCCACAAACAAATGCTACCTATATGCAAGTGCTATCGTGACGCATATTGTATAAACCAATAAAAGTTGTTTGATAATTTATGTATCTGAAAGATAATTATAACAGGACGTGTAATAGGTACCTTGTACCTAATAAGGGCTATCGTTTTTTGTCTCACTAGATGGCGCACTGTTGCGTAAGGTTTTTAAGTATGGCCTTCAAAGTCTGTTATTACGGGCGTGAAAACAAAGTTTAGATTAAAATCATATTTAATACACCTTTAAACCGTACCATAAAAATTTCGAGCATGTCACAGTGTTGCATAGTCCCCGTTTTGTTCGGAAAAAAGGGAGGACAAAGGTTTCTGAAAGACAAAACTGTCTCAAAACACAGACATTCATTGCCCCGGAACGCATATTTGCCATAATTAATTTCAGATATTGCAAAATATTCACAAAATTATTCTAATTATAAATAAACCCGCGTAGCTCATCCAAAAACTATGAGATTTGACATTTCGGAGACCTCACGCTACACTAGCGCCTCTAGTGGCGAATTCATTCGCTATAGCCCTCATTGAGACGGTACTGGCCCCATTTCTAAAAAAGCTTTTATTTAACGAACAGCGTTCGTATATTTGTTTGTTTGTCAGTACAAGTAAGTATAGTCGAATAAGTTAGCTTCTGAGCATTAACTTGCTCAAAAATATCTGAACACGCTTCTACGCCGTTAACAATAGAGCCGTATTCACATAATATTTTTGATCAAATGTTTGCTCAGAAGTTTATCAACTCGACTTTACTTACCTAAATTTGTAAATAAATTTGGTTTAAAAATTTGTAAATCATTTTTCGACCACTTCATGGTATCTGATTGAGCTGAAATTTGTCATTCCTATGTAAGTTTGCTGACAGCACCAGAATCTGCTAGGTATTTTGGTGATATTTTGTTGGTGCGGCCAGGATCATCTCCGCAAGAGGGAACTCTTCAACGGTTGATGACATCGACTTGAATCTTGGCACAGATATTAGTTTTGATAACAATGCAAGTAGGTAGAGTAGACAAAAATACAGTCAGCAAAAAGCCTGTATTAGAAATATATTTTAATTCAAAATTATTTCGGTAGGTACGATAGTGTGGAGCCTTTCGTATGCGATTCCGATTCGCACTTGACCGATCTTTGAGATGGGAGATCAATGGGAAATCACTAACTGTTCTCGAAATGTTTTAGTACTTATTACAAAAAAATATTAAAAATGTATTTATATAAAACTTATTGTTTAACTTGTTGTTTAAATGAATGTTCATTTGTTCTTTCTAACTATCAAATACCATTGCCATATATTGCCAGACGTAGAGAAAATTAATATTTTCTCGTAACTTAGTAACTTTATTTGAATAAGGTTACTAAAAATTACCTACAAGTAAAACAGTCATCTTTACCCATTTCTCGAAAGACTAAAACTCAAGATTAGATATACCTACATAATGTTTTGTGGGCAATGGAAAAGAAGAACATACACATCATGAGGTACAATTTAAAGGAGTATTGCATTAAATTAAATATATGTAGGTGGTTGTAGACTTAGTAAAAGTTAGTTTTAGTTTTATTTTTCTTTTGTTTTGTATTAACCTATTTGTTATTTATAGATATACGAATCAATTTTTTTCCAATAGCGATGCAAAGTAGGTAGGTATCATAGTTTCTTGATTTTCATAAACGCGGTAGATATAGTTAGCACAACGTTATTTTTTTGGTCATTGTAAGTGCAAAATTATACCCAACAATCGAAGGCAAGACGTTTTCTTCGAAGCATAGCTAGAATCAAAAACGTGCTTCATGGTTATTTTACTTATTTTTCCCGTAACGTTTGCTAGCGTCGCAAACGAACAGCGTGTTGTGGACTTTATTCCGTTTCAGTGCAAGTGAGATTCATTTGCGTGGAAGTATTACGACGGTTTGTACCAACAGGAGGGTTCGGCCGGCGGCGGCAGGGCGGGGCTGGGCGTGGCGCGCCGTTACCTTCCGGCGGCTGTGACGTCACCGCTGCGTCTGTGTGAGTCGCGAGTGTGACGTCACGGTGCATGATCATTGTATCTATCTATATGCGTTTAATCTGAGGTGTCAATGAATATTAGGATTGGATTTGCTTTGCTGACGACTTCACTCTCTGTGAGTATCAAATGTTCCCAGTTCGTAATATTTTTGTACATACGTAATTTTCATATATTTTTTCATGAGCAGCGTACAGTCACGTGCAATAATATGTTAAGTTTTCTCATTCCTGAAAACAAATATAGGGTCAAGGCGGCAACAGTGGCTATAGCGACAACAGTGGCGCACTGGCCGTTATTTAGATAGCATTCTATGTCTACCACTCTTCGGAAGGTCTTCCGATAGGTACAGGTCACAATCAGTTCCCTTGCAATAGTGATGTAACGAGTAGTGAGTGTTTATTTGTTTTGACGAAAGAAAAACTGAATTTTAAGGTAAGGTGTTCTTTGTATTTCTTCACGAACCTTGTGTTTTAATGGATTATTATTTTTGCTGAGAAAAAAGTTAATTGAGGTCATTTTGGCATATACTGCACTTCGACCCAGACACCATATGTGGAATAAGATAAATCCATAATGTCGGTTTTGTACACAGTGGCTCAAATAATTTGAGTACACAGTGGTTCATATTGTGGTACTGAACCCAGACATTAATTTACAAAATTTATGACAGAATATTGTGCTTTTATGACAGGAAATATTTCTGCCAATCTATTATAGTTATTTCTCAATACACGCACGGCTCAATCACCATAAGTAATGGGATCTTGCTTTATCTCGTTTACAAGGTGTCAAATTCAAAACTTGACACTTACATTGGTAGATCTTATGAAATTACTGGCTTTGTCCCGCACTTTTGCTCCCGTGGAAGTACACAAAATTTACTCGCTCATTGGAATTTAGATAAATCCCTTCATATTGTCCTCTATGATCTTTAATGATAATGAATATGTCAAAATCAAATCACAAGTCGCAAGCTGCAAAGAGCTATTTTACTTCACACCTTTTAAACTACCAGCACTTTCGCAAAGACCATCATTGCCAAGAAGGTTGGTTAAGTCTGAACGTTTTGGTCAATCAGTCAGTTGGTCACGCTCGCGGAATAGAAGAAACAAGAGGAAATGCCAGAAGTCCAAGTTTGTCCCAAAACCAGTGCCGCCGGAAATATTCATATACCTACGCATTCATCTTCTATATTTTAGTGATTTAACGTTGAGAGTCTATATTGTTCAGGTAAGTAGTACAAAACTGCATAGCGTGAAAAAGAGGAAAGATGCCTAATTGATAGAAAAGCTTGTAAAAAAGCTTGAAAATATTTCGTTGTAAAATGAATTTTATTCGAAAGAGATTCGATTCAATACAGCTGACTACAGTCGTAAAATGTAAATGGTTATTGTCTTGGTGGTAAGATTTTACTAATAATAGTAGTGACAAAAAGGATCGTCACCACAACCAGATCTCAAAAGTATATTTTTTTTTGGCATGGTGCCTTCAGAGTCCGACATCGCACTTTACAGAAAAACAAGAAAAACGAGAGTTTCAACTATTTTAATTTTGGTTGGTTGAATACATTTCTGTTCTTCCATTTACGTGTGTATTCTATGTATATGAGACGTCGTTGATCTCGTCATCTAGTCAGTTTTATCTGTAGGTAGGTATTGTTAACACAGAGATTATATAAAACATATATCTATATTACAATACAAATTGTAAAATGCAACTTTATGATATTCCTGGTATTTCTACTCATGGGCTAAAATTCGTATGAAAAATATTATCATGTAGAAATACTCGAAAACACCCCTTATTTACTAATTAACTGAGATTTGCGTAAAAGATAATTTTACATAAATTACGATTACTTACAAATAAAAATTTTCATATTAAATGGAAGAGTGAGCCAGCAAAAAAAAACA